>NC_142794.1:50853061-51119081 GCF_049724085.1 Artemia sp. Qi Xiang Cuo
AAGCAACGTGATTAAACACGCTTTTACAATCGGAATTGTTTGATCGACATTTGCAAAAAGGGATAAGGAATTCGCAAACTGGACTCTATGAACGATATTAATTAATGTTTGAATGATAGGAGTGTGATTGATTCTAATTAGTGATTGGATAATTTTCTAACAAGAAATCTCTGAATAAAATATTTTTGGAGGGATGGGAGCAAAGTGTCTTAAAGTACTTATAAGTGTTATTTGGGGAGATTAAGTTCCTTGGCACCTTTTCAGAGCATGTACTTATGAATTATACCCTACTCTGTTCCTTCCTCTTCTATTTGGGGAGATTACTGTCCTTGACACCTTTTCAGGGCATGTACTTCTGGATATGGGTTGATTATGACCTCTTTCCTGAGAATGGACCTATGGATTTGGATGGATTATGTTCCTTCCTATGCTATTCTAAGGGTTTATGTTCCTTCCTATGCTATTCTATGACCTTAGGTTCCTTCCTGTGTTATTCTATGGGACCTCTACACGTGATTAAACACGTTTTGCTTGCCTTTCATTGGTACCTTTCCAAGCGAGTGGGGATTCCCCTCCGAATCCTACACACTGCAAAAAGCAAGATATTTATTATAAATTTGGAAAAATTGTCACATTCAGCATGGCGTGCGTGTTTTTTTTTTTTTTTTTTTTTTTTTTTTTTTTGGCAACTGACGTTTTTTCTGATTGGAACAATATCAATCTTTGGAAATGGTTAACGATAACAAACATGTTTTCAACCAGATCGGTTTTTGAAAGCACATTCAGCATGGCGGGAGCTATTTTTTTTTTTTTTTTTTTGGCAATTGGAATTTTTGTCTGATAACAGGTACCATTCATCGCGATCATAGCTCTAAAAAAGGAGGGATGGGAGCGGGGTGTCTTAGAGTACTTGATTCAGACTTTTACCTTGAGCATCGACGTTTTTAGCAGAATTTCAAAAGGATTGTTTATGAGTGCTGGCGTATCAGATGAAATAATTTAGGTCGTATGATAAATTTAATTTATTTTTTTTAATGCAGTAGTTTTTCAGTAAGGACACTGAATATCCTAAAAGTGTCTGATTCAAACTTTTACCTTGACCATCGATGTTGTTAGCAGAATTTCAAAAGCATCGTTTATGAGTGCTAGCGTATCTGATTAAATAATTTAGGTTTTCTGATAATTTTTTTTTTTTTAATGCAGTAGTTTTTAAGTAAGGACACTCGATATCCTAAAAGTGTTTGATTCAAACTTTTAACTTGAGCATCGATGTTTTTAGCAGAATTTCAAAAGGATCGTTTATGAGTGCTGGCGTATCTGATGAAATAATGTAGGTCGTAAGATAAATTTTATTTATTTTTTTAATGCAGTAGTTTTTTAGTAAGGACACTCGATATCCTAAAAGTGTTTGATTCAAACTTTTACCTTGAGAATCGATGTTGTTAGCAGAATTTCAAAAGGATCGTTTATGAGTGCTGGCGTATCTGATGAAATGATTTAGGTCGTATGATCAATTTAATTTTTTTTAATGCAGTAGTTTTTTAGTAAGGACACTCGATATCCTAAAAGTGTTTGATTCAAACTTTTACCTTGAGCATCGATGTTTTTAGCAGAATTTCAAAAGGATCGTTCATAAGTGCTGGCGTATCTGATCAAATAATTTAGATTGTATGATTAATTTAATTTTTAATTATTTTTTTTTGCAGTAGTTATTTAATAAGCACACTCGATATCCTAAAAATATTTGATTCAATTTTTACCTTGAGCATCGAAGTTTTTAGTAGAATTTCAAAAGGATCGTTTATAAGTGCTGACCTGTCTTTGATGAAATAATTTAGGTCGTATGATAATTTTTTTTTTAATACACTAGTTATTCAATAAGGACACTCGATATCCTAAAAGTGTTTGATTCCAACTTTTACCTTGAGAATCGATGTTGTTAGCAGAATTTCAAAAGGATCGTTTATGAGTGCTGGCGTATATGATGAAATAATTTAGGTCGTATGATAAATTTAATTATTTTTTTTTAATGCAGTAGATTTTTAGTAAGGAAACTCGATATCCTAAAAGTATTTGATTCAAACTTTTACCTTGAGAATCGAAGTTGCTAGCAGAATTTAAAAAGGATTGTTTATGAGTGCTGGCGTATGTAATGAAATAATTTAGGTCGTATGATAAATTTATTATATTTTTTTAATACAGAAGATTTTGAGTATGGACGCTCAATATCCTAAAAGTGTTTGATTAAAACTTTTACCTTGAGAATCGATGTTGATAGCAGAATTTCAAAAGGATCATTTATGAGTGCTGGTGTATCTGATGAAATAATTTAGGTCGTATGATAAATTTAATTAATTTTTTTTAATGAACTAGTTTTTCAGTAAGGACACTCGATATGCTAAAAGTGTTTGATTCAAACTTTTACCTTGAGAATCGATGTTGTTATCAGAATTTCAAAAGGATCGTTTATGAGTGCTGGCGTATCTGATGAAATAATTTAGGTCGTATGATATTAGTGGTAGTTTTTTTTAGTGGTAGTCGATATGCTGAAAGTGTTTGATTCAAACTGTTACCTTGAGCATCGATGTTCACACACACACACAGAGACGACACACACACAGAGATGACACACACAGAGACGAAACACACATAGAGACGACACACGCACAGAGACGACACACACACACAGAGACCCAACACACACAGACACCACACACACACACACATAGAGACGACACATGCACAGAGACGACACACACACAGAGACGACACAAAGACAGAGAGACGCAACAAGCACACAGACGAAACACACACACAGAGACGACACAAAATTCGCGACGACACACGCACAGAAACGAAACACACAAAGAGACGACACGCAGACACACACAGAGCGAAGACACACGCACAGAAACGACACACACACACTGAGAAAACACACACGCACAGATAACACACACACAGAGACAACACACACAAAGCGACGACACACACACAGAGCGACGACACACAGACAAACAGACAGAGAAGACACACGCACAGAGAAGACACAAACACAGAGATGACACACACACAGAGACGACACACACACAGAGACGACACACACACACAGAGATGACACACACACAGAGACGAGACACACACAGAGAGGACACACACAGAGACACGGGACACACACACAGAAACGACAAACACACATAGAGACGACACACACAAAGAAACGACACACACACAGAGAAGACGAGCGTATAAAGTCGATATAAGCCCAAAGGCGCAGCACACACAAAGACAACAAGCATAGAGAAAACCCGCAAACAGAGACGACACATATGCAGAGACGACACACACATAGCGACGAAACGCGCTAAGAGACGACACACACACAGAGACAACATCGAAACGCGTCTCGAAACACACACAGAGACGAAACACAAACACACACAGAGACGACAAACACACAGAGATGACAGACACACAGAGACGAAACACACATAGAGACGACACACGCACAGAGACGAAACACACACACAGAGATAACACACACACAGAGATGACACAAACATAGCGACGACACACGCACAGAGACGACACGCAAACACACACAGAGACGACACACACACACAGACAGAGGTGACACACGCACAGAGACGACACACACACACAGACAACACACACACACACATAGAGACGACACACGCACAGAGACGACACACACACAGAGACTACTCACACACAGAGAGACGACACGCTTACAGAGACGACACACAAACACATAGAGACGCAACACACACAGAGACGACACACACACAGAGATGACAGACACAAAGAGAGGACTCACACAGAGAGGACAAACACACAGAAACGGCACACACACACAGAGACAACACACACACACAGAGAGAAGACACACGCACAGAGAGGACAAGCACACACACAGAGACCACACACACACAGAGACGAAACACACACATAGCGGTGACACACGCACAGAGACGACACACACACAGAGACGACGCACACACAGAGAGCACACACACTCACAGAAACGACACACACACACAGAAACGGTACACACAAACACATAAGACAGACACATAGAGAAGACACACTCACAGAGACGATACACACACAGACACGACACACACACAGAGACGAGACACACACACAGAGACAAGACACACACACAGATACAACACACACTAAGAGACGACACACGCACAGAAACAACACACACACAGAGACGACATCCACACAGAGACGAAATACACACAGAGACCACACACACACACAGACAACACAAACAAAGACACGAAACACATACAGAGACGACAAACAAACAGAGACTACACACATAGAGACGACATATTCACAGACCCGACATACACAGAGATACAACAAACACACAGAGAAACTACACAAATATAGAGACGACACATACACAGAGACGATACAAACATAGAGACGACACACGCACAGAGACGACACACACACAGAGCCGAATCAAAAACTGATACTAAAAAAACACAGAAACTACCCAAACGAAGTGAAGACTCATAAACAGAGATTACAAACACACAGAGACGACACACGCACAGAGACGACACAGACATAGAGACAAAACAGACACAGAGACAACAGACACACAAAGACCAAACAGACAGAGATACGACACATACACAGAGGCGACACACACACACAGAGACGACAAACATACAGAGAAGACACAAAAACAGAGACGACACACCCACAGAGACGAAACAAACACAGATACGAAACACACATAGAGACGACACACACACATAGAGACAGCACACACACAGAGACGACACCCACACACAGACGACACGCACACACACAGACGACACACACAAAGAGACGACTTACACATAGAGACGACACACACACAAAGACCACAAACACACAGAGACGACACACATAGATACGAAACATACAAAGAGACGACACACACACAGAGACGACACACACATAGAGCCGACTCACACAGAGAGAGGACAAACACACAGAGACGACAGACACAAACACACAGAGACGACAGACACAAGGAGACGACTCACACACAGAGAGGACAAACACACAGAGACGACACGCACACACAAAGAGACGACACACACACAGAGACAACACAGACACAGAGACGACACACACAGAGACAACACACACACAGAGAAGCATCATACATAGAAAAGACAAACACGCGCACACAGAAGACACAAACATACAAAAAATACATCCACCATTACGAAAAGTAAACTGACACGACAAACGCACGGAGACCAACCAAAAAACGATTCACAATGAGAGAAATTCCCAAAAATTTGCGTTAATCTAGGTCCACTTAGAGTGGCATACCACTCTTGTTTCTGTATGTGTGTCGTTTCTGTGCATGTGTCTTCTCTGTGTGTGTGTGTCGTCTCTGTGTGTGTGTCGTCTCTGTGTGTGTGTCGTCGCTATGTGTGTGTCGTCTCTGTGTGTGTGTTTGGTATCTGTGCGTGTGTCTTCTCTGTGTGTGTGTGTCGTCTCTGTGTGTGTGTGCCGTCTCTGTGCGTGTGTCGTTGCAATGTGTGTGTGTCGTCTCTGTGTGTGTGTTGTCTCTGTGTGTGTGTATCGTCTCTGTGCGTGTGTCGTCTCTATGTGTGTCGTCTCTGTGTGTGTGTGTCATCTCTGTGTGTGTGTCGTCTCACACAGAGATGACATTTTAGCATATCGAGTGTCCTTACTGAAAAACTACTGCATTAAAAGAAATAAATTAAATTTATCATACGACCTAAATTATTTCATCAGATACGCCAGCACTCATAAACGATCCTTTTGAAATTCTGCTAACAACATCGATTCTCAAGGTAAAAGTTTGAATCAAGCACTTTTAGCATATCGAGTGTCCTTACTGAAAAACTACTGCATTAAAAAAAATTAAATTTATCATACGACCTACATTATTTCATCAGATACGCCAGCACTCATAAACGATCCGTTTGAAATTCTGCTAACAACATCGATTCTCAAGGTAAAAGTTGGAATCAAACACTTTTAGGATATCGAGTGTCCTTACTGAAAAACTACTGCATTAAAAAAAATTAAATTTTTATACGACCTAAATTATTTCATCAGATACGCCAGCACTCATAAGCGATCCTTTTTTAAATTCTGCAAACAACATCGATGCTCAAGGTAAAAGTTTGAATCAGACACTTTTATCATATCGAGTGTCTTTACTAAAAAACTACTGCATTAAAAAAAAAAATTAAATTGATCATAACGACCTAAATTATTTCATCAGATATGCCAGCACTCATAAATGATCCTTTTGAAATTCTTCTAACAACATCGATTCTCAAGGTAAAAGTTTGAATCAAACACTTTTAGGATATCGAGTGTCCTTACTAAAAAACTACTGCATAAAAAACTAAATTAAATTTATCATACGACCTAAATTATTTCATCAGATACGCCAGCACTCATAAACGATCCCTTTGAAATGCTGCCAACAACATCGATTCTCAAAGTTAAATTTGGAATTAAACACTTTTAGGATATCGAGTGTTCTTATGGAATAACTACAGCATTAAAAAAAATTATCATGCGACATGAATTAGTTCATCAAAGACAGGTCAGCACTTATAAACGTTCCTTTTCAAATTCTACTAAAAACTTCGATGCTCAATGTAAAAATTGAATCAAACATTTTTAGGATATCGAGTGTGCTTATTAAATAACTACTGCAAAAAAATAATTAAAAATTAAATTAATCATACAATCTAAATTATTTCATCAGATAAGCCATCACTTATGAACCATCCTTTTGAAATTCTGCTAAAATCCTCGATGCTCAAGGTAAAATTTTGAATCAAAGACTTTTAGAATATCGAGTGTCCTTACTAAAAAACTACTGCATTAAAAAAAAAATTAAATTGATCATACGACCTAAATTATTTCATCAGATACGCCAGCACTCATAAACTATCCTTTTGAAATTCTGTTAACAACATCGATTCTCAAGGTAAAAGTTTGAATCAAACACTTTTAGAATATCGAGTGTCCTTACTAAAAAACTACTGCATTAAAAAAATAAATTAAATTGATCATACGACCTAAATTATTTCATCAGATACGCCAGCACTCATAAACGATCCTTTTGAAATTCTGTTAACAACATCGATGCTCAAGGTAAAAGTTTGAATCAAACACTTTTAGGATATCGAGTGTCCTTACTGAAAAATTTCTGCAATAAAAAAATAAATTAATTAAATTTATCATACGACCTAAATTATTTCATCACATACGCTAGCACTCATAAACGATCCTTTTGAAATTCCGCAAACAACATCGATGCTCAAGGTAAAAGTTTGAATCAAGTACTCTAAGACATCCCGCTCCCATCCCTCCTTTTTTTAGAGCTATGATCGCAATGAATGGTACCTGTTATCAGACAAAAATGCCAATTGCCAAAAAAAGATAAAAAAAAATAGTGCACGCCATGCTGAATGTGCTTTCAAAAGCCCATCTGGTTGAAAACATGTTTGTTATCGTTAACCATTTCCAAAGATTGATATTGTTCAAATCAGAAAAAATGTCAATTGCCAAAAAAAAAAAAAAAAAAAAAAAAATAAAAAAAAAAACACGCACGCCATGCTGAATGTGAAAATTGTTACAAATTTAAAAAAAATATCTTGCTTTTTGCAGTGTGTAGGAACCGGAGGGGAATCCCCACTCGATTGGAAAGGTACCATTGAAAGGCAAGAAAAACGTGTTTAATCACGTGTAGAGGTCCCATAGAATAACATAGGAAGGAAAATCAGTCCATAGAACAGCATAGGAAGGAACATAAACCCTTAGAATAGCATAGGAAGGAACATAATCCATCCAAATCTATAGGTCTATGCTCTGGAAAGAGGTCATAATCAACCCATATCCAGAAGTACATGCCCTGAAAAGGTGTCAAGGAAAGTAATCTTCCCAAATAGAAGAGGAAGGAACATACTAGGGTATAATCCATAAGTACATGCTCTGGAAAAGTGCCAAGGAACTTAATCTCCCCAATTAACGCCGTTATCAGTACTCTAAGACACTTTGATCCCATCCCTTAAAAAATATTTTATTTATAGATTTATTATTAAAAAATTATCCAGTCTATAGTTATAATCAATCAAGCTCATATTTTTCAAACATTAATTAGTATTGTTCATAGCTTCCAATTTGCAAATTTTTTGTCACTTTTTGCAAATGTAAATAAAACAATTTCGATTTTAAAAGCGTGTTTAATCATGTTGCTTGGAAAGGTATCCATAAGTACATGGTCTGAAAAGGTGCCAAGGAACGTAATCTCCCCAAATAACACCATTATAAGTACTCTAAGACACCTCGCTCCCATCCCTCCAAAAATATTTTATTCAGATTTCTTGTTAAAAAATTATCCAGTCACTAATTAGAATCAATCACACTCCTTTTATTCAAATATTAATTAATATCGTTCATAGAGTCCAATTTGCGAATTCCTTATCCCTTTTTGCAAATGTCAATAAAACAATTCCGATTGTAAAAGCGTGTTTAATCACGTTGCTTGGAAAGGTATCCACAAGTAAATGCTCTGAAAAGGTGCCAAGGAACGTAATCTCCCCAAATAACACCATTATAAGTAATCTAAGACACCTCGCTCCCATCCCTCCAAAAATATTTTATTCAGAGATTTCTTGTTAAAAAATTATCCAATCACTAATTAGAATCAATCACACTCCTATTATTCAAACATTAATTAATATCGTTAATAGAGTCCAATTTGCGAATTCCTTATCCCTTTTTGCAAATGTCAATCAAACAATTCTGATTGTAGCATCCAATTTTTTAATAACAAACTACTCTCGAGTTACACTCCAATTCGCAGATCCCTTACCCCTTTTTTGCAAATGTCAATCAAACAATTCTGATTGTAGCATCCAATTTTTTAATAACAAACTACTCTCGAGTTACACTCCAATTCGCAAATCCCTTACCCCTTTTTGCAAATATCAATCAAAAAATTATGATTTTAGCATCCAATTTTTTAATAACAAACTACTCTCGAGTTAAGGCAATCTTCCAAAAAATCAGAAAAACCAGTCGCCTAAAAAACGGATGTTGCCTCAAAAACCACTCTAATTATCTTATAAAGCATCGACTATAGTTTCAAAACATGCTCAGCCACTTTCTAGCGTGCCAGCTTTTAAAATGTCCATATGATAGTGTAGTGTCTCTTTCATGGGTTTTTCTTGTATTGTTCATATCTATTACACTTTTGAGCATATTCTTGTAGGCGTGAATGCACGCTTGAATGTACGCTTGAAACTGTGTATATGAATACTACTCCCCTGTCAGATTTTTAAGCTTTTTTTTAATTTTTTTTATTGGAAAATATATTTTTTGCTATTAATACTGGGAAAGACAAAAAAAAAGAAAAATTACCATCCCCCCTTAACATTACAACTATATATTTTACCATCCCCCTCCCCCCTTGTTTCTGTGAACCGATACCACCAACAAAAGTGACCTAGTAGTTACAGTCGTAGTAGGATATGTAATAGTAGGAGTCGTAGTGGTGGTAGCAGTCGCAGTAGTAGCAGTCGTAGTAGTATTAGTCGCATTAAAAGTTATAGCAGTAATTGTAGCAGAAATAGTAATAGCAGTAGTAGTCATAGTAGTAGTAGCCTATGTCCTAGTAGTTGCCGTAGTAGTCGCGACGTTTTATTAACTGTTGTAACAATAGTCGTAGCGGTAGTAGTTGGAGCTTTAACAGTCGTAGTACTCGTAGTATTTGTGGTCGCAGGAGTAGTAGTCAATAGTAGCAATAGTAGTCGCATTAGTCAGAGTAATTATAATCGTAGTCCTATTTTTTGTAGTAATAGTAATCGTAGTAGTAGCAGTAGTAATAGAACGCAAATAGTATCATTTGGTTAATTCAGCATCCCCCTCAACAAGCCCTGAAAGTTTCAATTTATAATCCCAGGCCGTTCCCAAAATATAGCTGATACGACCTTTTGACAAAATGGAAGCGCATAATATATCTTGACTTAGTTCAGTCCATCTCAACATTCCTTTAAAGTTTAGACCCATAGCCTTCTTGGAGACACAGGACTAAACATGCAACCCTCGTCCATTAAAAATAAAAAACATCTGTGTATACAATGGCAAACTTTTAGAACTTAGAGCCCTTCCCCCTTCGGCTGTTGGTTTTTTATCATCCTCAGAGGTACAGTTGTTTGATCTTCCAACAATTTTGAGTAAAATGGCTATCTCAAAAACTTGATCAGAAGTCTTTGGGCCATCCAAAAGGGACATGCGATTGGGGCTCGTTCCTCTCTAAACATTTTGAACTCTTCAAAGGGAGCCATATCTTTCAACTTACAAGCATTAATAGCATGGGCAGCATTAGTAGCATAGAATTATTAGTAGTATAACTGGTACTATTAGCTGTAGTAATAGTAGTCGCAGTAGTTGTAGTCTACTAGATCGTAGTGGGCAACTGTGCAACACTCTATGGCCACTAACTCTATTTGATTTAAGTTCAAACATCAACCTTCAATTATTCCTACCAGTCTCAAAACTGCTCAACTGTTCTAGTGGTCGTAGCAGTAGTACTCGTAGTAACAGCAGTTTTAGTATTATTAGTGCTTTGTTATAGCTGTAGTAACAGTAGTAGTCATAGCAGTAATATTAGTGGAAGTAATAGTCATAGTAGTAACAGTCGTAATAGTATATGTAATATAGAAGTTGTAGCAGTGGTAGTAGTCGCAGTATTAGTCGTAGTAGTAGTAGTAGTGGTAGCAGTAGTAGTAGTAGTAGTAGTAGTAGTGGTAGCAGTAGCAGAGGTAGTAGCAATAGTAGTATTAGTAGTATGAATAGTAGTAGTAATCTATATAAACGTTTCAACCCTACAAGCCTGAGGCATGAATATGTGTGCAGTTTCAACGGTATTTGCCTTACCAGACAGGTTTATGAGACAACACTTATTTTCTGGGGCAATCAGAAATGTTTCTACTAACGATGCTCCATTAGACAATAATAGATACGAAACTAACATGCGTAATTTTTACTATAAAATAATGTTTCCACTAGCGATACAGGCAAGTCGGACATCTTTCTGAGTCAAAACCTGTCAAAGAGATTGATAACCTCTAGCTTAAAGGCATCTCATCGGGTTTGTTAAGAATGCATCATGAGTAATTACAGAACGATGGTATGTAAGAGTCATAATTGTTTCGACTTGAAAGTTGTATTATTTAGCGGTAACATAGCTAACTCAATTCGCGAAACAGGTATTCCGTTGGTTAAGAATGCATCATTGGTAATTATAGAATGATGGTATGACAGAGTCATAATTGTTTCAACTTGAAAGTTTTATCATTTAGCGGTAACACAGCTAACTCAATTCGCGAAACAGGTGTTCCATTAGTTAAGAATGTATCATGGGTTATTACAGAACGATGATATGATAGAGTCATAATTGTTTCAACTTAAAAGTTATATCATTTTGCGTAAAAGCTAACTAAATTTGCGAAAAAGGTATTCCCTTGGTTAAGAATGCATCATGGGTAATTACAGAACGATGGTATGATAGTCATAATTGTTTCAGCTTAAAAATTATAATATTATGCGTAAAAGCCAACTCTATTTGCGAAACAGGTATAGTATAGTCATGAATTTTTCAACTTGAAAGTTGTACCATTTTGTGTAAAAGCTAACTCAATTTGCAAAAAAATGTATAGAATTTGCGAATTGGATTGTATGAAGGTGCTAAAAAAGAGTTAAACTGCATACCAGTTAAGGTAATCCCAAAGGGGTTGCTAATTCACATTAACATCGTTGGCATCAATCTACGGAAACGATTAACGATGACAAGATGACCATGTGACTTGACCTAGCTTTACTGCTCGGATGTGTTCTGCATAACACACAAGTACCATTTGAACAGTGTTGTCAATATAAAATATGCTCTAACATTGTAGTATACTAAAAAGTTGATACCAATAGAAATGTAGATGCCAAGCAAAGAATTTTAAAAAAAGAAATTCAGAACAATCTGTAGAAATCCTTAGAAATCAAGTAGTGTGATGATTATAGGTTTGAAGCATCAAGGATCGCAACCATCAATGACCCTAACCACCAAGGACCTCAACCTCCAAGGGCCCCCTATCCGCAACCTCAAAGGAGCCTCCTCCCTCCAACTCCCCCCCTCCCATTTTTTATATACTTTTTTTGAGGTTTTTGGACCTTTTCTTATTATTATTTTTTTGACATGGTACATTTTTCAAAGTTTTTTTAAATGTCTTAGAATGACATAAAACATACTTAAAACATAAAAAAAATCACATTTAATATTTTCCAAATTCAAAATGAGAATGATATAGAAATGTTAGTCGTGATTTTTACAATTATAAAAATAATGTTTGTAGTAGCACTTTTTTTTGGACTGAATTTCTTTTTGGACCTGGAAATTATTCAATTTTTTTATGTATCTTAAAATGACATGAAATATGCTTGTAGCTCTACCAATCGTACTCTATGCTTGCTTATAGACACGATGAGGTTTTCCCACTGGTACTTTATGGCGGGTTATCAACACTACATAGTTTATTGCATGTATTAAATTAGTATTTTTTACGCAATGGAAGGATTAACACATAGCTCATATCTCTAAAAAAAGTGAAGATGAAGCATTTTAAGAAAGTTTGTTCACAAGATAGTGTTATTGTAGCATTGAATAGTGACAAGGAGAAGTATTTGAACTATGAATCAAGTACAAGTGGTAGCACTATCGGAAACGTATGCGTGCGTCGTCATGACAGTAATGAATTAAATTTCTTTGTAGTACCAAAAAAATTCCATTGTACAAATGGTGGATATGCGAAAGTATCATCTCCAGAGAAGTTAGTACTCAAAGAGAATGATAACATAAAAATAATAGTTGACGAAGAGGGGTATCTTATTGTTAGTGCTTCTGGTAACATGCTACCTGTTGATAGAACCTATCGTCATCTTTTAGGTATTAGCATTGAAATAAAAGCAAAGGGGAAAAGAAAGGCCTACTCATCTACCAATATCATAAACCCTATCTTGTCTACGTATCGGAACTGTTACCTGTGTAAAAATAATGTGATAATAGACAGTGAAATTGCCAGAAAAATAAAAAGGAAATTGGCAGAAAATATCACCGAGGAATATAAAGATGAATCGATGAAAAACAAAGTGCCAGCAAACATTACTAACATTTTTTGATCAAACAGTCAATGAACCAAATAATACCAAATACGAAACACATATTGAGCTTGTCGATGTCACACCATTAAAAATTGTGTATAACTCAAAATGGAATAATGATTATTCTACTGATTACGAACTAAGAGAGGACAATAGCGACATTATCAAGAGAGAACATGGTGAAGTTTTTTATGGAACAGATTCAAAATGTCCAAAGTTGTTTATTGATATTAATAATGTATAATAATATATTTTTGTATTAATATCCTACATGACATTATTTCATTAAAAATATATTATGCATATCATTGCTATATGTTCATTATTTTTAGAGTGTGCTAGCATATCAAACGTTTAGAATGTCTATTAAAACATCGGGAATGTAAGAAACGGATTTTGCACACATCATATGTTGGATAGATAGGTTAACGTGGAGAAAATCTAAGTATCAGAAATAACACATTCTTTATCAGCACCTTTTCTCGGATAGGTGCTGACAAAATTGATAAAATCTAAGTATCAGAGCGAATAAATTCTTTATCAACATCCATTACCGGATATGTCGGTTAATATTATCAAAACCTAAGTGTCAGAGTGATGAAATTCTGTATCAACATCTAATGTCAGATAAGTGGGATAACATTAACAAAATCTAAGAATCAGAGGGAATAAATTCTTCATCATCGTACTTTTTCAGATACCTCTGATCAAAATGAAAAAAGATAAGCATTAGCGCGAACATATTCCTTATCAATTTCTTTTGACAGATACTTTTGGTAACACTGATAAAACGTAAGTATTAGAGTGAATGAATTCTTTATTGACATTCTTTACCGATATCATTTCTCGGATACGTCGGAAAACATTGACGAAATTTGTGTATTAGAATGAATACATTCTTTATCAACATCCTTTGACGGATAGGTCGGGATAAAATTGATAAAATCAAAGTATCAGAATGAGTAGATTCTTTATCGACATCATTTGCCGGAAATGTCGGTTAACATTATCAAAACCTGTTAGAGTAATTAAATTATGTATCAATATTCTTTATCGATATCATTTCTCAGATATGTCGGATAACATTAACAAAATCTATGTATTAGAATGCATAAATTCTTTATCAACATCTTTTGACAGATATGTCGGATAAAATTTACAAAATCTAATAATCAGAGCGAATAAATTCTTTATCATCATCATATGCTGAATACATCGGTAATCCAGATAAACCCGACAAAATCTAAGCATCAGATTGAATAAATTCTTTATCAGCATCTTATGTCAGATAAAATTGTCAAAATCTGACATTGAGAGTGAATAAGTTCCTTATCAACTTCTTTTGTTGGATACATTGGATAACATTCACAAGATCTAAGTATCAGAGCGAAAAAATCCGTTATCATCATCATTTATCAGACACGCTTGATAAAATTGAGAACATCCAAGTATCAGAGTGAATAAATTCATTATCAATGTCTTTTAACAGATACGTATAATAACATTGACAAAATATAAGTATAAGTGTGAATAAATTCTTTAATTTCATTTTTTTATCCAGATAAGTTGTCGGATACGTCGAATAATATTCACAAAATCTAAGTATCAGAGTGAATAATTTCTTTATCCTCGTACTTTGTCAGATACCTCTGATAAAATGAAGAAAATCTAAGAATCAGCGTTAATAAATTCTTTAGCAATAAGTCTTGACTAATACTTTTTGTAGCACTGGTAAAATTTAAGTATCAGAGTGAATGAATTCTATAATGGCATTCTGTATCGATGTCATTTCTCGGATACTTTGGATAACATTGACGAAATCTATGTATTAGAATGAATAAATTTTTTATCAACATCCTTTGACGGATAGGTTGGGATAAAATTGATAAAATCTAAGCATCAGAGTGAATAGATTCTTTATCATTATCCTTTGCTGGAAATGTCGGTTTACATTATCAAAACCTAAGTGTCAGAATGATTAAATTCTGTATCAACATTCTTTATCGACATCATTTCTCGGATATGTCGGATAACATTGACAAAATCTATGTATTAGAATGAATAAATTCTTTATTAACATCTTTTGACGGATATGTAGGATAAAATTGACAATATCTAAGTATCAGAGCGAATAAATTCTTCATTGTCATCATATGCCGAATACATCGGTTATCCGGATAAAATTGGCAAAATCTAAGTATCAGATTGAATAAATTCTTTATCAGCATCTTATGTCGGATAACATTGTCAAAATCTAACTATCAGAGTGAATAAATTCTTTATCATCTTCTTTGTTGGATACATTGGATAACATTCACAAAATGTAAGTATCAGAGTGAAAAAATCCATTATCATCATCATTTGTCAGATACGCTTGATTAAATTGAGAAAATCCAAGTATCAGAGTGAATAAATTCGTAATCAATGTCTTTTGACTGATACATATAATAACATTGACAATATCTAAGTATCAGAGTGAATAAATTCTTAATACCATTTTTTTATCGGGATAAGTTGTCGGATACGTCGGATAACATTCACATAATCTATGTATTAGAATGAATAATTTTTTTATCAACATGATTTGTCGGATACCTCGGATAAAATTGAAAAAATCTAAGTGTCAGAGTTGAACAAGTTCTTTATCAACATCCTATGCTGGATACGTCGGATAACATTATGAAAATCTAATTGTCAGAGCGATTAAATTCGAGTGGTGAACCACTCTAAGTGAATCTAAATTAACCTAACGTTTTGCAAGTCTCTCTCTCACTATTACTGTGTGTTTGATCGGATGTGCTGCCATCTATAATCAATCTAACCTAGATTTAGGTTCCCTTAGAGTGGTTCTAAAGATTTAGGTACACTCAGGTTCACTTAGATTTAGGTTCACCTAGAGTGGTGCACCACTCTAAGTGAACCTAAATTAACCTAACTTTTTGCATGTTTCTCGCACTATGACTGTGTGTCTGAACGGATGTGCTGCCATCTATAACCAGTCTAACCTAGATTCAACACAACGATGCATAAAGTCAAATTAAAGGAACTTAAATTTCATGAATGTTATCTGATAACGAATTTATTCACTCTTATACAAAGATTTTGTCAATTTTATCCGATGTATCTGACAAATAATGTTGATAAAAAAAAAGTATTCACTCTGACGCCTGTATTTTCTCAATTTTTTCATATGTATCTGAGAATAGGATGTTGATATAGAATATAATCACTCTGATACTTATATTTTGATAATGTTATCCCGCGTATCCAGAAAAGCATATTGATAATGAATTTATTCACTCTGACACTACAATTTGTCAATGTTATCCTATGTATCCGACAAAGGATGTTGATATAGAATTTAATCACTCTAACACTTAGGTTTTGATAATGTTATCCGACGTATCCAGCATAGGATGTTGATAAAGAACTTGTTCACTCTGATACTAAGGTTTTGTCAATTTTATCCAATGTATCCGACAAATGATGTTGATAAAGAATTTATTCATTCTAATACATAGATTTTTTCAATATTATCCACGGTATCCGACAACTGATCTTGATAAAAAAATGTGATTAAAGAATTTATTTACTCTGATACTTAGATTTTGTCAATGTTATTAAACATATCTGTCAAAAGATATTGATAACGAATATATTCACTCTGATACTTGGATTTTCTCAATTTTATCAAGCGTATCTGATAAATGCTGATGATGATAATGGATTTTTTGGCTCTGATACTTAGATTTGTGAATGTTATCCGATGTATCCAACAAAAGAAGTTGATAAGGGATTTGTTCACACTGATACTTAGATTTTGATAATGTTATCTGACATATCTGACATAAGATGCTGATAAAGAAATTATTCAATCTGATAATTAGATTTTATCAATTGTATCCAGATAACTGATGTATCCGGCATATGATGATGATAAAAACTTTATTAGCTCTGATACTTAGATTTTGTCAATTTTCTCCGACATATCCGTTAAAAGATTTTGATAAAGAATTTATTCATTCTGACACTTAGAGTTTGCCAATTTTATCCTATATATTTGATAAAAGATGTTAATATAAAATTTAATCACGCTGGGACTTAGATTTTGACAATGATATCCGACGTATCCATCATAGGATGTTGATAAAGAACTTGTTCACGCAGATACTTAAATTTTGTCAATTGTATCCGAAGTATCTGAAAAAATGATGTGGATACAGAATTTGTTCATTCTAATACATAGATTTTGTCAATGTTATCGGACGTAACCGACAACATTTCTATAAAAAAAATTATTTAAGAATTTATTCACATTGATACTTAGATTTTGTCAATGTTATTAAACGTATCTGTCAAAAGGCATAGGTAGTGAATCTAATCACTGTGATACTTGGATTTTGTCAATTTTATCAAGTGTATCTGACAAATGATGATGATAATTGATTTATTCACTCTGATAATTCGATTTTATGAACTTTATCCGATGTATCCAACAAAAGAAGTTTAAAAAGAATTTATTCACTCTGATATTTAGATTTTGACAATGTTATCCGACATATCAGACATAAGATGCTGATAAAGAATTTATTCAATCTTATACTTGTATTTTGTCAATTTTATCCGAATAACCGATGTATCCGGCATATGATGATGATAAAAAATTTATTCAATCTGATACTTAAATTTTGTCAATTTTATCCGACATATCCGTCAGAAGATGTTGATAAAGAATTTATTCATTCTAATACATAGATTTTGTCAATGTTATCCGACATATCTGAGAAATGATATCGATAAAGAATGTTAATAAAGTATTTATTCATCATTTGTATATCTGACAAAGGACGATGATAAAGAATTTATTCACTCTGATACTTAGATTTTGTCAATTTTAAAAGGATTTTGATATAGAATTTAACCCCTCTGATACTTAGATTTTGTTAATGTTATCTGACGTATCGAGAAAAGGATGTTGATAATGAATTTATTCACTCTGACACTTAGAGTGTGCCAATGTTATCCTATGTATTGGACAAAGGATGTTGATATAGAATTTAATTACTCTTACAGTTAGATTTTGATAATGTTATCCGACGTATCCAGCATAGGATGTTGATAAACAACTTGTTCACTCTGATACTTAGATTTTGTCAATTTTATCCGACGTATCCGAAAAAGGATGTTGATAAAGAATTTATTCATTCTAATACATAGATTTTGTCAATGTTATCCGACGTATCCGACAACTTATCTCGAAAAAAATGGTATTAAAGAATTTATTCACTCTGATACTTAGACTTTGTCAATGTTATTATACGTATCTGTCAAAAGACATTGATAACAAATTATTCACTCCGATACTTGGATTTTCTCATTTTATCATGCGTATCTAACAAAAGAGGATGATAATGGATTTTTTCGCTCTGATACTTAGATTTTGTGAATGTTATCGAAAGTATTCAACAAAAGAAGTTGATAAAGAATTTATTCACTCTGATAGTTAGATTTTGGCAATGTTATCCGACATAAGATGCTGATAAATAATTTATTCAATCTGATACTTAGATTTTGTCAAATTTATCGGGATTATCGAATGTATTTGGCATATGATGATGATAAAGAGTTTGTTCGCTCTTATGCATAGACTTTCTCAATTTTATCCGACGTATCTGAAAAATGATGTTGATATAGGATTTATTCATTCTAATACATAGGTTTTGTTATTGTTATCTGACGTAACCGACAACTGATGTCGATAAAAAAATGTTATTAAAGAATTTATTCATTCTGATACTTAGATTTTGTCAATGTTATTAAACGTATCAGTCAAAAGAAACTGATAACGAATTTATTTATTCTGATACTTGGATTTTCTCAATTTTATCAAGCGTATCTGATAAATGATGATGATAATGGTTTTTTAGCTTTGCTACTTAGATTTTGTGAATGTTATCTGATGTATCCAACAAATGAAGTTGATAAGTAATTTATTCACTCTCATACTTAGATTTTGAGAATGTTATATAATATATCCAACATAAGATGCTGATAAAGAATTTATTCCATTTGTTGCTTAGATTTTATCAATTGTTTTCGAACTACTAATGTATCCGGCATATGATGATGATAAAGAATTTATTCTCTCTGATACTTAGATTTTGTCAATTTTATCCGGTATATCCATCAATAGATGTTGATAAAGAATTTATTCATTCTAACACATAGATTTTGTCAATGTTATCCGACATATCTGAGAAATGATATCGATAAAGAATATAAATAACGAATTGATTCACTCTGATACTGAAATTTTACCACTGCTACTAAAAGTATCTTTCAAAAGACACTGATACAGAATTTATTCACCCTGATACTTTGATTTTCTCAATTTTATCAGGTATATCTGACAAAGGACGATGATAAAGAATTTTTTCACGCTGATACTTAGATTTTGTCAATTTGAAAAGCATATTGATATAGAATTTAATCATCTGATACTTAGATTTTGTTAATGTTTTTCAACGTATCCAGAAAAAGATGTTGATAATGAATTTATTCACTCTGACACTTTAAGTTTGTCAATGTTATCCTATGTATCCGACAAAGGATTTTGATATAGAGTTTAATCATTCTGACAGTTAGATTTTGATAATGTTATCCGATGTATCCAGCAGAAGATGTTGTAATAGAAGTTGTTCACTCTGATACTTAGGTTTTGTCAATTTTATCCGAGGTATCCGACAAATGATGTTGATAAAAAATTTATTCATTCTAATACATAGATTATGTCAATGTTATCCGACGTATCCGACAACTTACCTCGATAAAAAAAAATGGTATTAAAAAATTTATTCACTCTGATACTTAGACTTTGTCAATGTTATTATACGTATCTGTCAAAAGACATTGATAACGAATTTATTCACTATGATACTTAGATTTTCTCGATTTTATCATGCGAATCTGACGAATCTAGATTTTGTGAATGTTATCCAATGTATCCAGCAAAAGAAGATGATAAAGAATTTATTCACTCTGATAGTTAGATTTTGACAATGTTATCCGACATAATATGCTGATAAAAAATTTATTCAATCTGATACTTAGATTTTTTCAATTTTATCCGGATAATCGATGTATCCGGAATATGATGATAATGAAGAATTTATTCGCTCTGATACTTAGATATAGTCAATTTTATCCTACATGTCAGAGAAATGATATCGATAAAGAATGTTGATACAGACTTTAATCACTCTGACACTTAGATATTGATAATGTTAACCGACAGTTCCAGCAAAGGCTGTCAATAAAGAATCTATTCACTCTGATACTTAGATTTTATCAATTTTATCCTGACCTATCTGTCAAAGGATGTTGATAAAGAATTTATTCATTCTATTACATGGATTTTACCAATTTTATTCGACTTATCTAGTAAATTACATCGATAATGAATGCTAATAAGGGATTTGTTCACTCTGATGCTTAAGTTTTATCATTGTTACTAAAACTATATTTCAAAAGATTTTGATAAGGAATTTATTCGCTCTGATGCCTAGCTTTTCTCAATTTGATCAGAGATATCTGACAAAGTACGATGATGAAGAATTTATTCCCTCTGATACTTAGATTTTGTCAATTTTATCCGGATAACCGATGTATTTGGCATATGATGATGATGGAGAATTTATTCGCTCTGATACTTAGATTTTGTCAATTTTATCCGACCTATCCGTCAAAGGATTTTAAGAAAAACTTTATTTATTCTAAAACATAGATTTTGTCAATGTTATCCGAAATATCCGAGAAATGACATCGATAAAGAATGCCAATAAAGAATTTATTCACTCTGATACTTAAGTTTTATCAGTGTTACCAACAGTATCTGTCAAAAGACATTGATAAAGAATTTATTCACTCTGATGCTTAGATTTTCTCAATTTTATCAGAGATATCTGACAAATTAAGATGATAAAGAGTTTATTCAATCTGATACTTATATTTTGTAAATGTTATCCCACGTATCTGACATTAGATATTGATACAGAATTTCATCAATCTGATACTTAGGTTTTGATAATGTTAACCGACATATCCGGTAATGGATGTTGATAAAGAATCTATTCGTTCTGATACTTAAATTTTATCAATTTTATCCGCACCTATCCGAGAAAAGGTGTTGATAAAGAATTTGTTCATTCTGATACTTAAATTTTCTCCATGTTAACCTATCTATCCAACATATTATGTATGCATTAGCTGTTTCTTACACTCCCGATACTTGAACATACATTTTAGACGTTTAATATATTAACACACTCTAAACATCATGAACACATAGTAGTGTAATGAAAAATACGTTTCTAATGAGATAATTTAACGATGGGTAATCATACAAAAATATACAATTATACAATATGAATACCAACGAACAACTTTGGACATTTTGAATCTGTTCCATAAAATAGCTCACCATTTTTCTCTTGATACTGTAGCTATTGTCCTCTCTTAGTTTGTCATCAGTAGAATAATCATTATTCCTTTTTGAGTCATACACAATTTTTACTGGTGTCATCGACAGGATCATTATGCGTTTTGTCTTTGGTATTATTTGGTTCATTGACTGTTTGAGCAATGATGTTAGTAACGTTTGCTGGCACTTCGTTTTTCATCGATTCATCTTTAGTACTAACTTCTCTGGAAATGATACTTTCGCATATCCACCATTTGTACAATGGAATTTTTTTAGTCCAAAGAAATTTAATTCCTTACTGTCATGACAACGCACGCATACGTTTCCGATAGTGCGACCACTTTTACTTGTTTCATAGTTCAAATACTTCTCCATGTCAGCATTCAATGCTACAGTAACACTATCATGTGAACAAACTTTCTTAAAATGCTTCATCTTCATTATTTTTCAAGATATGAGTTATGTGTTTATCCTTCCACTGCGTAAATAATACTAATTTAGTAAATGCAATAAACTATGTAGTGTCGATAACCCGCCATAGAGTACCAGTGGGAAAGCCGCATCGTGTCTATGAGCAAGCATAGAGTGCGATTGGTAGAGCCAAAGTCAAAAAAAAATTCATTCAACAAAAAGTGCTACTACAAGCTTTATTTTTCTAATAGTAAAAGTCACGACTAACATTTCTATATCATTCTCATTTTTAATTTGGAAAATATTAAACGAGATTTTTGTATGTTTTAAGTATGTTTTATGTCATTCTAAGACATGTAAAAAAAGTAAAAAAAAAAGTACCATGTCAAAAAAATAATAATAAGAAAAAGGTAAAAAAAACTTCAAAAAAAGTATTAAAAATGGGAGGGGGGAATTTGGAGGGAGGGAGCCCCTTGGAGGTTCGGAATAGGGAGCCCTTGGAGGTTGATGTCCCTGGTGGTTAGGGTCATTAATGGTTGCGATCCTTGATGCTTCAAACCTATAATCATCACACTACTTGATTTCTAAGGATTTCTAAAGATTGTTCTGAATTTCTTTATTGAAATTCTTTTATTGGCATCTACATTTCTATTAGTATCAACTTTTTAGTAGACCACAATGTTAGAGCATTTTTATATTGACCACACTGTTCAAATGGTACTTGTGTATTATACAGAACACATCCGAGAAGTAAAGCTAGGTCAAGTCACATGGTCATCTTGTCATCGTTTCCGTAGATTGATGCCAACGATGTTATTCTGAATTAGCAACCCCTTCGGGCTTACCTTAACTGGTATGCAGTTTAATTATAAATTTCAAGTTGAAACAATTATGACTCATCATACCATCGTTCTGTAATTACTCATGATGCATTCTTAACCAAGGGAATGCCTTTTTCGCAAATTTAGTTAGCTTTTACGCAAAATGATATAACTTTCAAGTTGAAACAATTATGACTCCATCATATCATCGTTCTGCAATTAGCCATGATGCATTCTTAACCAATGGAATACCTGTCTCGCGAATTGAGTTAGCTATGTTACCGCTAAGTGATATAACTTTCAAGTTGAAACATATATGGCTCTATCATACCATCATTCTGTAATTACCCAGTTTGCATTCTTAACCAAACCCGATGAGATGCCTTTAAGCTAGAGGTTATCAATCTCTTTGACAGGTTTTGACTCAGAAAGATGTCCGACTTGCCTGTATCGCTAGTGGAAACATTATTTTATAATAAAAATTACGCATGTTAGTTTCGTATCTTTTATTGTCTTATGGAGTACCGTTAGTAGAAACATCTCTGATTGGCCCAGAAAATGGGTTTTGTTTCATAAACCTGTCTGGTAAGGCATATACCGTTGAAACTGCACACATATTCATGCCTCAGGCTTGTAGGGTTTAAACCTTTATATAGATTACTACTACTAGTATTAGCAATATGTTTAGTGTTAGTAGTAGCATTACCAGTAGTATTAGCAGTATCAGCAAAATTACTCGTAGTAGAAGTAAAAGCAGTAGTACTAGTTGTTGTCGTAATAATGGCAGTAGTAGTTGTCGTTTTTGAAGAAGTCGCGGCGGAATTAGTCGTAATAGTAGTTGTTGAAGATCAGTGGTAGTAGTCGTAGTAGTAGTAGTAGGTGTAGTCATAATAGTCGTACCAGTGTTAGTTGTAGTAGCAGTTGTCGTAGTGGTATTAGTAGTAGTCGCAGTGACCTTAGTCACAATAGTAGTAGTAATGTGCATACAGTGTCTTTCGGTTAATTCAACATCTCTCAACATGTCGTTGCTGAGATATTTTTCATGCGCCCTTTTTAAAACCACTATACACATAGTTTGTTTTGATATAGTTCAACATCCGCTTCATCCTTTCCAGAAAATTCCACCTTAATACCCTTAGCCTTTTTAGGCACATAAAATCAAACCTACCCC
The DNA here is from genome assembly GCF_049724085.1 of Artemia sp. Qi Xiang Cuo. NCBI lineage: Eukaryota > Metazoa > Arthropoda > Branchiopoda > Anostraca > Artemiidae > Artemia > Artemia sp. Qi Xiang Cuo. The sequence continues at coordinate 50,877,192 of NC_142794.1, forward strand.
CCTTTCCCAATAAAAAAAAACATGCGTAAACAATGGGCAACTTGAATAACTTAGAGCCCTTGTCCCAAGGACTGTGGGGTTCATTTCATCCATAGAGGCGTAGTTATTAGACCCTTCAACTATTTTGAATTAAACGGCTATCTCAAAATTTGATAAGATGTCATTGGGGGGAGGTAAGCTTAAAAGGGCGTGACACGGGTGCTTGATGGGTTCAATGGTTTGAAGATATCCTTTTGAATCCTAAAAAGGGCACTAGAACTTTATATATATATATATATATATATATATATATATATATATATATATATATATATATATATATATATATATATATATATATATATATATATATATATATATATATAATATTAATATATATACGAAATTTAAATTCAAAAGGGATACCAACAATTTTGGTTGCCATATTCTATCCCTAGGGATTTTTCTTAACTACAAGTGGTTATTCAAACGTATTAACTTCATTTCACTCATCATACATCGTAGAACGTGGATTCATTGCGGTAACCAATTTATAAAAAAAAAGAAAAAAAAAGAAAATTATTGAAAATAGTGAATCATGATTATTTAAGGTTACTATGACGAAAACAGTCGATTATTACTAAATTTGTTGCAGCACACCAGGTTCATTCTTCTCATTAAAAAATTTTCTATATTATCTCTGTATTGTAATTTCAGTAGGTAGTTTCGTTTCAAACTTCGTTGTTCCTAATTTAAACTGTTCTGTATTATATCCTAGGCAGCGCAATTGCGCTGCCTAAGTAAAGAACGATGTGGGCACAATGTATTATTTATTTTTTCGTGGTTTTAGACTACGGCACTTCGTATCGAAGGAGTTGTCGTAGAAGCTTCGAAAAGGGCTCAATCGATTGGAAATTGGAGTGGCTAGTGCCCTTTTTAATAGTCGAAAGTGATAGGAAGGCAACTAGCCCCCCCCCCCCCCATACGCCATCATTCCCCCAAACACATCCAATCAAAATTTTGAGATAGGCATTTTGTTCAGCGTAGTTGATTTTCAGATAGAAAATATGTTTTTGAGGAGGACACTCCCCCATAGCCCTCAGGGCAAGGGTTTCAAGTTATGCCCTGGGGGCATATAAGAACGATGTTGCCACAATGTATCATTTATGATTTTTTTTTTCCCTTTAGAGCAGGGCAATTCGTATTGAAGAAGTTGTCGTGGAAACTTCAAAAAGAGCTCATTCAATTGGAAATTAGAGTGGCTTTTGCCTTTTTTAATAGTCGAAAGTGATTGGAAGGCGACTAACAGCCCTTCCACGCCCACGTTTTCCCGAAACACATCCAATCAAAATTTGGAGATAGCCATTCTGTTCAACGAACTTGATTTCCAGATAGAAATCATGCTTTTGAGGAGGACACTCCCCCATAGCCCTCAGGGCAAGGGTTGTAAGTTATGCCCTAGAGGCATATAAGGTTTTTATAGAAGACGTTGTCGTAGAAACTTCAAAAAAGGCTCATTCGTTTGGAAATTCAAAGGGCTAGTGCCCTTTTTAATAGTCGAAAGTGATCGGAGGGCAACTAATCAAACTCTCACGCCCACTTTTTCCCCAAACACATCCAAGCTAAATTTTGAGATAGCCATTATATTCAACGTAGTTTTAAGTTCTGGAAATAAGGTATTTGAAGATGACACCCCCCCAGTCCTCAGGGCAAGGATTGTAAGTTATGCCCTGGGGGCATATCAGGTTTTTATAGAGCGCGTTGTCGTAGAAACTTCAATTAGAGCTCATTCGATTGGAAATTGAATTGGCTAGTGCCCTTTTTAATGGTCTAAAATAATTAGAAGGAATCTATCATCCATCCGATGTCCACTGTTTCCCCATACATATTTAATCACAATCTTGAGATAGCCATACTGTCCCACACAGTTGAAATTTCAGGGAACTATACCTTTGAGCAGGAAGCTCCCCCCACAGTCTTCAGGGCAAGGGTTATAAATTATGTCCTGGGGGCATATATGGTTTTGTTTTGAAATCTTTGTCCTAGAAACTTAAAAAAGGGCTCATTCGATTGGAAATTCAAGGGGCTAGTGCCCTTTTTAATAGTCCAAAGTGATTTGAGGGCAACTAACCCCCTCTCACGCCCATCTTTCCCCAAGCACATCTAACCAAGATTTTGAGATAGCTATTTTATTGAACGTAATTGAAAGTTTTGGAAATTAGGTCTTTAAGGATGACAACCCCTCCCCACCACAGCCCTCAGGGCAAGGGTTGTAAGTTATGCCTTGGGGGCATATAAGGTTTTTATTGAACGTGTTGTCGTAGAAACTTCAAAAGGGCTTATTCATTTGGAAATTGAAAGGTCTAGTGCCTTTTTTAATAGTTGAAAGTGATTGGAGAGCGACTAACGCCCCTCTCAAGCCCACCCTTTTCCCGAACACATCCAATCAAATTTTTTGATATCCATTTTTCAACGTAGTTGAAAGTTCTGGAAATTAGGTATTTTAGGATGATAACCCCCTCAGAGCCCTTAGTGCAAGGATTGTAAATTATTCCCTGGGGGCATATAAGGTTTGTATAGAGAGTTGTTGTAGAAATTTCAAAAAGGGCTTATTTGATTGGAAATTGAAATTGCCCCTTTTTAATAGTCGAAAATGAGTGGAGAGCAATTACAATAAATAACGGAGTCAAACTCAAAGCGAGCAGAAATTAACATAAGTTGGCCTCAAAACCCCTATGCCTTCCCAAGGCCAGAATAAAATTTGCACTTTACTGAAAAAAATACAAATGAATGTGCATTGTCAGTTTAATTTACATATACTGCTATTTAGTAATCAAAATGTTTATTCAATTTATTAAAGTTATAAAAGTAAAAACATTTATATTTTTTTCAGAAAATTGCAAATTTCGTTCTGGCCTTGGGAAGGCATGAGGGTTTTGAGCCCAACTTATGTTAATTTCTGCTCGTTTTGAGTTTGACTCGGTTATTTATTGCAATTTCTGTTCGTTTTGGGTTTCATTTATTTATCGATGATGATTTTTGGTAGTTTCACGCTTGGTAGATTATTTGATTTTATTTTGCTGATTTTTGTTTAATAGAGGTATTTACTTTTCTTTGAAAAACTTATTTTGTGGAAAATGTTTTTTTTTTAATTAATTTTACGGAAAAGATAGAAACTTTAACACATGCCTATATCTTCCTGTATAATTATTATTAGAATTTAAAAAAAAATCAGGAGCCTATTAATGCTTTTTTTGGCAAGGGGATGATAGGCCAAATAATTTTGGGAAACTCAAATCTAATCAGACAATTACTTGACGATGTTTCAATTTTAATGTGTTCAGATTCTTTCCTGTTTGTCAGAGCTATTGCAAATGATTATAAAACTTCAGATTACTACCCCTTGCTTGCTTTTTCATTTTATCTATGTTTGTTTACAAACTGTCGACTTTAAGGGGCTGGTGGTGGTTGGAACGGAGCAGCAAAAATGAATTCAAGTGGTCAGTCATTAATAGAAGGAGCAACTGGTGGCTCAAGTTGTGACATAGGCCATAACCATGGAGGATTTGGAGGAGGTGGAGGATCCTGTTTAGCAGGAGGTGGAGGAGGTGGTTTTATTGGTAAGTAACACTTTTTGTTATAATTAAAAAATAAAAATACTGCATGTGCTTCTTCAGTTGCTAACTTCTCACAGAGTCAAAAGGCTCAAGATTGAAAGACTGTGAAGTACTCCTCCTCCATCCTACGGTATTTGAAGCTTCTGTATCAGTAACGCTAGTAGTAAGGGCCCAATTCGTTGAAAATTTACATTGAATTACACGTGGATATGCGTGTAGTTTAACCGGTAAATTGGCTTGCCAGGGCCAGTCATCTATTACTACAAATGGTACTTACCTTTACCAGACGTGTTTTATAATGTGACACCCATTTTTTGGAGGTTAAACAGAGAGAGAGAGAGTGGAGGTCACACTAACTTGATTAGTAATTGGATTCATAGGTAAAGAGTAATTTTCATTTTAGTTCATAGGCAAGCTATAATGTACTCAATTAAATATCAAGATTCTTAGCAGTTCGTAGCCATTACGAGATAGTCAGATACCTAAATTAAGGGCCTATAAATCTTTTTTTTACCTACAATTTGTTTAGAATGAAGTGTTTTTTATAGCAGATATCGAGATTCTTAGCAGTTCGTAGCCATTACGAGACAGCCAGATACCTAAATTAAGGGCTTATAAATCCTTTTTTACCTACAATTAGTTTAGAATGAAGTGTTTTTTTATAGCACATATCAAGATTCTTAGCAGTTTGTAGGCATTACGAGATAGTCAGATACCTAAATTAAGGGCCTATAAATCTTTTTGTACCTACAATTTGTTTAGAATGAAGTGTTTTTTATAGCAGATATCGAGATTCTTAGCAGTTCGTAGCCATTACGAGATAGTCAGATACCTAAATTAAGGGCCTATAAATCTTTTTGTACCTACAATTTGTTTAGAATGAAGTGTTTTTTATAGCAGATATCAAGATTCTTAGCAGTTAGTAGGCATTACGAGATAGTCAGACACCTAAATTAAGGGCCTATAAATCTTTTTGTACCTACAATTTGTTTAGAATGAAGTGTTTTTTATAGCAGATATCATGATTCTTAGCAGTTCTTAGCTATTATAAGATAGTCAGATACCTAAATTAAGGGCCTATAAATCTTTTTGTACCTACAATTTGTTTAGAATGAAGTGTTTTTATAGAAGATATCAAGATTCTTAGCAGTTTGTCCCCATTGAGAGATAGTCATATACCTAAATTAAGGGCCTATAAATATTTTTGTTCTTACAATTTGTTAAGAATGAAGTGTTTTTTATATCAGATATCAAGATTCTTAGCAGTTTGTAGGCATTACGAGATAGTCAGATACCTAAATTAAGGGCCTATAAATCCTTTTCTACCTACAATTTGTTTAGAATGAAGTGTATTTTATAGCAGATATGAAGAATCTTAGCAGTTCTTAGCTATTATGAGATAACCAGACCCCTAAACTAAGGGCCTATTAATCTTTTTGTATTTACAATTGGTTTAGAATTAAGTGTTTTTTATAGAAGATATCAAGATTCTTAGCAGTTCGTAGCCATTACGAGAGAGTCAGATACCTAAATTACGGGCCTATAAATATTTTTGTACATACAATTTGTTTATAATGAAGTGATTTTTATAGCACATATCAAGATTCTTAGCAGTTCGTAGCCATTGCGAGATAGTCAGATACCTAAATTAAGGGCCTATAAATCTTTTTGTTCGTACAATTTGTTTAGAATTAAGTGTTTTTTATAGCAGATATCAAGATTCTTAGCAGTTCGTAGCCATTACGAGATACTCAGTTAGCTAAATTAAGGGCCTATAAATAAGTTTGTAAGTACTTAATGTTTACAATTAATTGTTTTTTATAGCAGATATAAAGTTTCTTAGAAGTTCGTAGTCATTACGCAATAGTCATATACCGAAATTAAGGGCCTATTAATCTTTTCGTATTTACAATTTTTTTAGAATGAAGTGTTTTTTATAGCAGATATCAATATTCTTTGAAGTTCATAGCCATTGGGGGTGGGGCGATGACAGAGTGGATGTCTTAGATGTGGATGTCTTAGACTAGTGATAGTGCTGTACTGTGGTACGAATTTCTTGTGAAAAACCCATATGAATTAGTTTAAAATAAAGTTTTAACAAGAAATGTCTTAATAGTTTTTTTTTTTTTGGGGGGTGGGGGCGAGAACAACGTTGAGATTGTAGACTTTTTAGGCTGCTGTACTCCGGCATGAAGTGCTTCCAAAAATCCGGATGTAGGAGTTAAAAATAAAGCTTTAAAAAGATATATCTGAAAAGTATTTTTTTTGGGGGGAATCTGAGCTATTTAGGGTTTTTGACCGTAAACTCTAGTTTTTTTGTAAGAAAATTATGGAAAATACAATTCTTTGGTTCAAATATGAAACGTAAGTCCTTTTTAGGATCGAAAAAATTAACTATTTCTGTAAAATCTGAGCTAATAAGAGTTTTTGACCGTAAACTATATTTTTTTGCACGAAAATTATGGAAAATACAATTCTCTGGTTCAAATGTGAAACTTAAGCCCATTTTTGGATCGAAAAAATAAAGTATTTCCGCAAAATCTGAGCTAATAAGGGTTTTTGACTGTAATCTATAGTTTTTTTGCAAGAAAATTATGGAAAATACAATTCTCTGGTTCATAGGTGAAACTTAAGTCCATTTTTGGTTCGAAAAATAAAACTATTTCTGTAAAATCTGAGCTAATAAGGGTTTTTGACTGTAAACTGTAGTTTGTTGAAAGAAATATGGAAAATACAATTCTATGGTTCAAATGTGAAACTTAAGTCCTTTTTTGGATTGAAAAATAAAACTATATCCTTAAAATCTGAACTAATAGTTCAATATTTTTTTCATAAAAACAAACTATTTTTTTTAAACTTCGAAATTTTTAAACTTTATTTATTTTTTTCTTTTTGTATCTATCTTAAAATGTCAAAGTATGCTTACGGTTCTAACAAGTGTGCTCTATGATTGGTCAGAGACACGATGTGGCTTTCCCACTGGTATTCTATGACTGCTCATCGTCACTACCTAGTCTACTGTATGTATTAAATCAGTATTTCTTACACAGTGGAACAATAGACACATAAATCATACCTTTTAAAAAAGAAAGTGAAGATGGAACATTTTGATACAGTGTGTTCACATAAAAAGGCTATTGTAGCATTGGATGCTGACAAGGAGAAGTATTTAAACTGTGAAACGAGTACAAGTGCTAGCACTATTGGAAATGTATACATGCAGTGTCAAGACAATAAGGAATTAAATTTCTTTGGGATACCGAAAAAATTCACCTCTTATGATGGTGGTTATGCGAGATTGAGATCTCTAGAGATGATTGCACTCAAAGAGAATGCTAACATAAAAATAATTGATGATGATAGAGACAACTCTTTGCTACTGCTGCAGGTAACACATTACCTACGGATACATCCAATCATCAGGTTTCGGGTACTAGCATTCAACAGAAGGCTAATAAAAGAAAGGCCTACTCTGCTACTAATATCGTAAACCATATCTTGTTTACGTGCCGAAACTGCTATCTGTGTAAAAATAATGTGTTAATAGATAGTGAAATTGAAAGAAAAATAAAAATGGCATTGTCAAAAAATATCACTATGGAATAAAAAGATGAAACGATGAAGAACAAAGCACCAGCAAACATTACTGGCATTGATCAAACAGTCAATGAATCAAATAATAGCAAAGACGAAAAGCATATTGAGCCTGTTCATGAGACACCAGTAAAAATTGTGTATGATTCAAAATTGAATAATGATTGTTCTACTGATTACGAACTAAGAGAATACAATAACTACAATATCGGGAGAGAACATGGTGAACTATTTTATGGAACAGATTCAAAATATCCAAAGCTTATCATTGATATTAATAATGTATAATCAGATATTTTTGTATTAATATTCTACATAGCATTATTTGATTAAAAATATTACATTGTTACGTGTTCATTATTTTTTAGAGTAAGCTAACATATCAAGCGTTTAGAATGTATATTAAAACATCGGAGATGTAAGAAAAGGAATTTGCCTACATCTATTGTCAGACACACTATTTCCGTAAAATGTGAGATATTAAGGGTTTTTGACCGTAAACTTTAGTTTTTTGTAAGAAAATTATGGAAATACAATTCTCTGGTTCAAATGTGAAACTTAAGTCTATTTTATGATCGAAAAATAAAACTATTTCAGTAAAATCTGAGTTAATAAGGCTTTTTCGACCGTAAACTAGTTTCCTGTAAGAAAATTATGTAAAATACATTTTTGTACGTATCTTAAAATGACAAAATATCATTCTTGAATTCACCTCTTGGATACACAATACAGAAATTATAAAAAAAATTATAATTTCCAGACTTCATTTGCAAAGTCATTTGCAAACATGCAAAGTCCACATAGCTTTATTTCATTTTTTAAGGTTCATTTAGACGAGGTTACGTGTGCGCACGTAACCTCGTCTAAATGAACCTTAAACAAATGAAATAAAGCTATGTGGACTTTGCATGTTGATTTCATGACATTATTTTAGGTTTTTTTTATTTACTGACCTTCAGTTGTTGTGATTTTAAAAGTTCCTCTTTTATTTCAATCAATCGTGTTTAACAAAAAAAAACAATGGAATTATTTACTGACCTTCAGTTGTTGTGATTTAAGATGTTTTAATTTTGTTTCAACCAATTGTGTTTAACAAAAAAAAACAAAAAACAAAGGAATCATTTACTGATCTTTAGTTGTTGTGATTTTAAAAGTTCTGCTTTTATTTTATCTAATCGTGTTTAACAAAAAAAAACAAAAAAAACAACAGAATTATCTACTGACCTTTATGTTTTTTTATTTTAAACTTTCTTATTTTTTTTTAGTATCTAGTGTATCTCCCCCCAAAAAAAAATACTTTTACGACAAACAACTTAATACTAACCAGAATTTTTTTTTCTACTCTAAAAATATACACGAGTCTCTAATATAAAAATAAAAACCGGTCTAATCTAAATTCAACGTAACAACACATGAAGCCAAAATTAAAAGAAAAACCGATCTACTCTGTTGTTGTGATTTCAAAAGATCCTCTTTTATTTCAATCAATCGTGTTTAACAAAAAAAAAACAATGGAATTATTCAATGACCTACATTTGTTTTGATTTTAAAAGTTCTGCTTTTGTTTCAACCAATTGTGTTCGACAAAAAAAAAAGGAATAATTTACTTATCTTTAGCTGTTGTGATTTTAAAAGTTCCGATTTTATTTCAACCAATCATGTTTAACAAAAAAAAAAAACGGAACTTTTTACTGATCTTCAGTTGTTGTGATATTAAAAGTTTTTCTTTTGTTTCAGCCAATCGTTTATCTCCCCCCCAAAAAAAATACTTTTCAGACAATCAACTTCAGACTAACCTGAATTTTTTTTTCTACTCCAAAAATATGCGCTAGTATCTACTATAGAAAGAAAAACCGGTCTAATCTAAATTCAACGTAGCAACACATGAAGCCAAAATTAAAAAAAAAACGGACTAATCTAAATTCAACGTAACAACACATGAAGCCAAAATGAATAGAACTTGGATTTTATGACTGTTATCTGATGTATCCGATAAAAACTTTGAAAATGAATTTATTCTTTCCGGTACTTAGATTGTGTCAACTTTTTCCGATGTATCAGAGAAATGGATTTTTATATTGAATTTAATCACTTTTAGACTTGGATTTTTTAAAAATGCTGTATTGTCTGTCCAGGAATTGACATCAATCGATAACGAATGTTAATAGAGAGTTTCTTAAATTTTTTTTTTATAATTTCCTATAATGCAATTTATTTATATTGTAAACAAGATATGAATTCAAAAAAGGGTTTGTTACTTACTTACTTACTTACCTACTTCCTACTTACTTACTTACCACTTTTTTATAATGACATAATAAAAAATTCAACAATGGATGTTGATAAAGAATCTATGCATTGTGATACCTATAATTTGTCAATGTTGCCATATGTGTCTGACAATAGATGTACGCAAATTCCCTTTCTCACATCTCTGATGTTATAACTCACATTCCAAGCTTTTGATATGCTTGCTTACTCTAAAAATACTGAACAGAAAACAATGTAATGCATGATATATTTTTAATGAAATAATGCTATGTAGAATATTAATACAAAATTATATTATGACACATAGTCATACACACGTTCACTCTTAAGCATCCAGAAATGATGGCCCCATGATGTAGAATAGTTTTTACCATGTCTTATGCATTTATCACGATCAGGCATGTCCTTAGGTATTCAGTGCGCGAAGAACCTGACCTCGTCTTCAGGACGATGATAAACCCCTTCAAATTTAGGACACTTAAATTCTTCTACATTGAAACCTGGAATCCTAGTGTCACACTTTTAAATTAAAGTTTTAGCTATATGCCCATTGCTCCTTATCTAGAGTGCGTCAACCTCAAGAAAGCTTCACATTTCACTAAATTGCGACAGAACAGTTTTCAAGACCTGGCCCCAATTTTTAAGTGGTTTAATAACTCTTTCGTATACCCCGAGTCTGTGTGTATGATGCCATGTCGTACTTCACAGGCTTTTATCACGCTCAAACAAGTTATAGTTCACCATCCAATGATAAAAGTCAATTTCTTCGAGTTCCATTGACAATAATAAAAATGCACATTCAAATATAACACCACAAGATGATTTTTTAAACCGATAAATTCTGTGTCATACAGTCCTATCATCTTGGAAGCTATTTATGAAGTTGTTAAGAAGAGAAATACATCATCAAACTTTTATACCTTCGCTCAAGGTTGAATGGAGTTATGTCTAGGGGGATGACTCCTAAAACCATCTGAATTCATCGTGGGGAGGAGTCATAAAACCCTTAGAAGTCATTGCGGGGAGGAGTCATATAACTCTCTTTATCTAATGCATTCACATGAAGTCTGGAACTTATAAATTTGTTTTTTAATTTCTATATTGTATGTCCAAAAGGTGAATTCAAGACTCATATTTTGTCATTTTAAGATACGGACAAAAAATGTATTTTCCATAATATTCTTAAAATAAACTAGAGTTTACGCTCGAAAAAGCCTTATTAGCTCAGATTTTACGGAAATAGTTTTATTTTTCGATCCAAAAATAGACTTAAGTTCCGCATTTGAACCAGAGAATTGTATTTCCATAATTTTCTTACAAAAAACTATAGTTTACGGTCAAAAACCCTTAATAGCTCAGATTTTACGGAAATAGTGTGTCTGACAATAGATGTACGCAAATTCTTTTTCCTACATCTCCGATGTTTTAATATACATTCTAAACGCTTGATATGCTAGCTTACTCTAAAAAATAATGAACACGTAACAATGTAATACTTTTAATGAAATAATGCTATGCAAAATTTTACTAAAAAAATATATTATGATGCATTATTATTATCACTGATTAACTTTGGATATTTTGAATCTGTTCCATCAAATAGTTCACAATGTTCTCTCCTAATATTATAGTTATCGTTGTCTATTAGTTCTTAATAATTAGAATAATCATTATTCCATTTTTAACCATACACAATTTTTACTGGTGTCTCATGAACAGGCTCAATATGCTTTTCGTCTTTGGTATTATTTGATTAATTGACTGTTTGATCAATGCCAGTAATGTTTGCTGGTGCTTTATTCTTCATCGTTTCATCTTTATATTCCGTAGTGATATTTTTTGACAATACCATTTTTATTTTTCTTTCAATTTCACTGTCTATTAACACATTATTTTTACACAGGTAGCAGTTTCGGCACGTAAACAAGATATGGTTTACGATATTAGTAGCAGAGTAGGCCTTTCTTTTATTAGCCTTCTGTTGAATGTTAATACCCGAAAGCTGATGATTGGATGTATCCGTAGGTAATGTGTTACCTGCAGCAGTAGCAAGGAGTTGTCTCTATCATCAATAATTATTTTTATGTTAGCATTCTCTTTGAGTGCAATCATCTCTGGAGATCTCAATCTCGCATAACCACCATAATAAGAGGTGAATTTTTTCGGTATCCCAAAGAAATTTAATTCCTTACTGTCATGACAATGCATGCATACATTTCCAATAGTGCTAGCACTTGTACTTGTTTCATAGTTTAAATACTTCTCCTTGTCGGCATCCAATGCTACAATAACCTTGTTATGTGAACACACTCTATTAAAATGTTCCATCTTCACTTTCTTTTTTAAAAGATATGACTTATGTGTTTATTGTTCCACTGTGTAAAAAATACTGATTTAATGCATACAGTAGACTAGGTAATGACGATAAGCGATCATAGAATACCAGTGGGAAAGCCACATCGTGTCTCGGACCAATCGTAGAGCACGATTGATAGAGCCGTAAGCATACTCTTACATTTTAAGATAGATATAAAAGTAAAAAAAGAGATAAAGTTGAAAAATTTCGAAGTTTAAAAAAAAAAATAGTTTGTTTTTATGAAAAAAATATTGAATTATTAGTTCAGATTTTAAGGATATAGTTTTATTTTTCAATCCAAAACGGACTTAAGTTTCACATTTGAACCAGAGAATTGTATTTTCCATATTTCGTTCAACAAACTAGAGTTTACAGTCAAAAACCCTTATTAGCTCAGAATTTAAAGAAATAATTTTATTTTTCGAACCAAAAATGGACTTAAGTTTCACCTATGAACCAGAGAATTGATTTTCCATAATTTTCTTGCAAAAAACTATAGTTTACTGTCAAAAACCCTTATTAGCTCAGATTTTACGGAAATACTTTAATTTTTCGATCCAAAAATGGACTTAAGTTTCACATTTGAACCAGAGAATTGTATTTTCCATAATTTTCGTGCAAAAAACTAGAGTTTACGGTCAAAAACCCTTATTAGCTCAGATTTTACAGAAATAGTTTATTTTTTCGATCCTAAAAAGGACTTAAGTTTCACATTTGAACCAGAGAACTGTATTTTTCATAATTTTCTTGCAAAAAAAACTAGAGTTTACGGTCAAAAACCCTAAATAGCTCAGATTCCCCCCCCCCCCAAAAAATACTTTTCAGACATTTCCTGTCAAAACTTTATTTTCAACTAATTCATCCGGGTTTTCGAAAGCATTTTATGCCAGAGTACAGCACTATAACTAGTCTAAGATATCCACTCTGTCATCGCCCCCCCTCTCCCAAAAAAAAAACTTTTCAGACATTTCTTGTTAAAACTTTATTTTCAACTAATTAATTTGGGTTTTTAACAAGAAATTTGTACCACAGTACAGCACTATCACTAGTCTAAGACATCCACATCTAAGACATCCACTCTGTCATCGCCCCACCCCCAATGGCTACAAACTGATAAGAATCTTGATATCTGATATAAAAAACGCTTAATTCTTAACAAATTGTAAATACGAAAAGATTAATAGGCCCTTAATTTAGGTATCTGACTATCGCGTAATGAGTACGAACTGATAAGAATCTTTATATCTGCTTTAAAAAACACTTCATTGTAAACAATTTGTAGGTACAAACGGATTTATAGGCCCTTAATTTAGGTATCTGACTATCTCGTAATGGCTACGAACTGATAAGAATCTTGATATCTGCTATAAAAAACACTTAATTCTAAACAAATTGTACGAACAAAAAGATTTATAGGCCCTTAATTTAGGTATCTGACTATCTCGTAATGGCTACGAACTGCTAAGAATCTTGATATCTGCTATAAAAAACACTTCATTCTAAACAAATTGTAGGTACAAAAATATTTATAGGCCCTTAATTTAGGTATCTGACTATCTCGTAATGGCTACGAACTGCTAAGAATCTTGATATCTGCTATAAAAAACACATCATTCTAAACAAATTGTAAATACAAAAAGATTAATAGGCACTTAACTTAGGGGTCTGGCTATCTCATAATAGCTAAGAACTGCTAAGAATCTTGATATCTGCTATAAAAAACACTTCATTCTAAACAAATTGTAGGTAGAAAAGGATTTATAGGCCCTTAATTTAGGTATCTGACTATCTCGTAATGCCTACAAACTGCTAAGAATCTTGATATCTGCTATAAAAAAACACTTCATTCTAAATAAATTGTACGAACAAAAAGATTTATAGGTCCTTAATTTATGTATATGACTATCTTTTAATGGCTACAAACTACTAGGAATTTTGATATCTTATATTAAAAACACTTCATTTTAAACAAATTGTAGATAAAAAAAGATTTATACGACCTTAATTTAGTTGACTGACTATCTCTTAATGGCTAAGAACTGCTAAAAATATTGATAAATGCTATAAAAAACACTTCATTCTAAACAAACTGTAGGTACAAAAATATTTATAGGCCCTTAATTTAGGTGTCTGACTATCTCGTAATGCCTACAAACTGCTAAGAATCTTGATATCTGCTATAAAAAACACTTCATTCTAAACAAATTGTAGGTACAACAAGATTTATAGGCCCTTAATTTAGGTATCTGACTATCTAGTAATGGCTACGAACTGCTAAGAATCTCGATATCTGCTATAAAAACACTTCATTCTAAATAAATTGTACGAACAAAAAGATTTATAGGCCCTTAATTTATGTGTCTGACTATCTCGTAATGTCTACGAACTGCTAAGAATCTTGATATCTGCTATAAAACACACTTCATTCTAAACAAATTGTAGTTACAAAAAGATTTATAGGCCCTTAATTTAGGTATCTGACTATCTCATAATAGCTAAGAACTGCTAAGAATCTTGATATCTGCTATAAAAAACACTTCATTCTAAACAAATTGTAGGTACAAAAAGATTTATAGGCCCTTAATTTAGTTGTCTGACTATCTCGTAATGCCTACAAACTGCTAAGAATCTTGATATGTGCTATAAAAAACACTTCATTCTAAACAAATTGTAGGTACAACAAGATTTATAGGCCCTTACTTTAGGTATCTGACTATCTCGTAATGGCTACGAACTGCTAAGAATCTCGATATCTGCTATAAAAAACACTTCATTCTAAATAAATTGTAGGTACAAAAAGATTTATAGGCCCTTAATTTAGGTGTCTGACTATCTCGTAATGCCTACAAACTGCTAAGAATCTTGATATCTGCTATAAAAAACACTTCATTCTAAACAAATTGTAGGTACAAAAAGATTTATAGGCCCTTAATTTAGGTATCTGACTATCTCGTAATGGCTACTAACTGCTAAGAATCTCGATATCTGCTATAAAAAACACTTCATTCTAAACAAATTGTAGGTAAAAAAAAGATTTATAGGCCCTTAATTTAGGTATCTGACTATCTCGTAATGGCTACGAACTGCTAAGAATCTTGATATTTAATTGAGTACATTATAGCTTGCCAATGAACTACAATGAAAATTACTTTTTACATCTGAATCCAATTACTAATCAAGTTAGTGTGACCGCCACTCTCTCTCTCTCTGTTTGACTTCCAAAAAATGGGTGTCATAATAGAAAACCCGTCTGGTAAGGTAAGCACCGTTTGTAGTAATAGATGACCGGCCCTTGCAAGCCAATGTACCGGTTAAACTACACACATATCCACGTGTAATTCAATGTAAATTTTCAACGAATTGGGCCCTTACTACTAACGCTCCAATCAACCCCCAAAAATTTTAGGCCTGTGTTTATGGCATTCTAGCCTTATCTGGAATGTTCTGTAGGGTGGCCAAGGAAAATCTTTTGTTTAAAAGTTTCGGATATGAGGTTCAAATTAAGAAAAAAAAATTTGTTGGTCCTATTTCGGCAGAGCAAATAGTCAGGGGATTAAAATATTTTGCATTTTGATAAAGATATCACTTTGAGTCCCTTTGCTTCAGTCCATTTTAATAAGCAAGTATACTGCTACTATCTAAATCAATTCAAACTTTTTATTTCCTCCGAATACGAAAAGTATAAATAAAAAAAAAATAACCGCTAATCAACAGGCCATAAAATTCTTTTAAACTATATAACAACAAGTACGCAAAGGCCTTCAATCAAACTTACCAAACAAATTAATTGCAATTAATGGCAAATTAATAAATTGCAAATTAATTGCACAAACTTACCATTGCAATAATTGCAATGCTTTATAATATCTAACTGATCGAGATTCATTTTTTTTAAGAGTTGTTGTTTTCCCAAAAGAGTTTGAGGTGTCTTTGAATTTTACATTTATGACAAAAAAAAATATTGGTGAATTATGCAGAAAACGTAAGAAATTTTAAGAAAAGCCGTGAAAACCATGAGATTTATTCCGTGATCCGAGGTTTGACACAAAGTTGTTGAATTTTTTTAAGGACCGGCAGCAGAGTTCTCGTGGTCAGTTTTCTGTTAGTCCTAAATTTGAACCCATTTACGGAATTTCAGGCTTGTAAGAAGGAAGATATAGTCTGAAAATAAAGTGTCAAACCTAATATTATGTACAATTTTTATTTTTAACTTTTACTTTTCACAGGAGGTGATTCCTTTGACGATGAGACACGTAATGGTGAAGGAGGGTGGTCTTATGTGGCCCCAGATAGAAAGGAATTGGCATTATATTTAACCGGCAGTGATGGTGACGGAGAAATTGAAATCATAATGGCTACTTCTGGCTGTGGATGTGACTATAGATGCGTTCCATTATATGCCAATATGATGGAGACTACATGTATGTGCCCAGACAGATGGACACTGGAGTCAGACGGAACCACGTGTTATCCAGAGTGTAAGATAGTTCTATAAATAGAAAATAATTTCTAAATATTACAAATCAATATTAAGCTTCTTTTGAGTCTCTAAATATAATATGTTTGTCATGAAATATCATCAAAATGAGGGCTAGCGAACTCTGCCTGACAAGGTATAACAGACTTGAAAATTACAGTACAAGTCTCAATTTTTATAAAATAAAGTAAAAAAACAAGTTTTTTTTAACTGAAAGTAAGGAGCGACATTAAAACTTAAAACAAACAGAAATTATTCCGTATATCAAAGGGGCGGTCCCCTCCTCAACGCCTCGCTGTTTACGCTAAAAAAACTTGTTTTTTTTATTTTATTTCTGAACATTTTCGAATTAATGCAGCTTTGTTTTTGGCTTTCATATATTTTTATTACGTATATTAGGGAGTTCGCCCCCCTAGTCAATACGTCACTCTTTACGCTAAAGTTCAAATTTTGTTTGAATCAGAAACCCTGAATCACAAAGGCCGGTTAATTAGAATAGATAGCTCTTTTGAAAGTACTAAAAAAATACAAATAGGAAAGCATAGGGAAATCAAAGGGGTTTTGAGCCCAACTTATGATAATTTCTGCTCGTTTTGAGTTTGGCTCCGTTATTTATTGTAATTTCTGTTCGTTTTGGGTTTCCTTTATTTATCGATGCTGATTTGTGGTAGTTTCACGCTTGGTAGATTATTTTATTTTATTTTTACTAATTTTTTGTTTAACGGAGTTCTTTACTTCTCTTTGAAAAACATATTTTGCGGAAATTTTTTTTTTAATTAATAAGAAATAAAAGAGTTAAAAGAGTCAGAAATAAAGAGAACTGAGTGATGCTTCTAAAATATATTAATTCTCTTATTCTATTTTCATTCATATGTAATATTTCAAGCATTCTCACAGGAGAATTCTCCTGGGTATGTTATTCATAATTTAATGTTAATCAAAATCTTAGCTGAAGAACCGTTTCAAACCTCCATTTCTAATTGATCTAAATTTATACAATAATTATATTGAACACTATTGAAGTCAATGCTTATGTCACATTATATACCTTAAAAATTTAAATTAGAATCTGATATTCTAATTCTTTAGCTGAAAACCTGGAATACTAGAGAAAAATTCATTATAATAACCAGTAATAAAATTTTGGCTATCAAAACGAACTGAAATTCATTAAAAATAAAATACCAAAAAAGCAATTCTCTAAAGAAAACCAAAGAGAATTAAACTTAAGACGAGCAGAAATAATGTTTTTTTTTTAATAATTCAGGCTTAAAACGACCAAAACTTACTGTAAAAGAATAAATGACACCCAAAACAAACAGATTTTAACAGATTCATAATCATATAAGACATAAAGATAACAGGTACTGAGATATATGAAAAAATAAATTCAAAAACGAGGAAAAATTAAATTGAATGCTCAAATTCAACTTAAGACAAACAAAAAATGCTAAGAAATTGAGCTTGAACAAGGCCCCTTGCCTTAACCGTAAAAGTTCTGAAGCCTATTCAGTCACACACGCTTTACTGAAATCATAATATATTATAAATTTTTTTTATATTTAAAACGTTGGAAAAGAATTCAGCTAAATAAAATATGAAATTATTTAGATTTCAAGGAACCATCAGTTTGTCGTGATTACTATAGCGAAATATTTTTTATTTGTCGTTTGTGTGTTAAAAAATTAAAGCATACTGTTCGAAATACATACAGTTTTCAATAAAACGCAAATGACTTAATAAGATGTTGAACTTTGAGGATTAGGGGAAGGGAGACAGTGGCAAAACTCTTGTTTGTAGTAATCTTTGTTCGGTTTTAAGTTTGGAAGGAGGTATGACCTCCTTCTCTCACTGTTAAAGTCTAAAACCTACTGTGTTATTGGCGCTTTACTGAAAACCAATTTTATGACAAATATTTTCTTTTGTACTTAATATTGAAAATAAACATTAAAATTATAGTAACATTTTGAACTGATGAGCTTTCAGCAATTAATATCATCATACATCAAATATTCAGTTTAATTTATTAGCTCTTTTTAAATTTGTTAAAGACGAGTATAACACTGTACAACACTTTCCTATGCCTAACACTTCAAATTCCTAGAGGATTTATAAGGGAATGCATCCTTCAGACGAATAAGGAAAAAAACAGGCACCACTTCCTTTTACTGTGATTTTCTAAAATACAGCAGAATTTTAAACAGGAACAGCTTACCGAGCAGCCATAAAACTGCTTTTTGAATAAAACGCCGAAATACAGACCAGTTTTGCAGAGAAAGGGGGGAAAGGTTCGTCGCATAGCTTTCCCCCTTGAGCCTCTAAAAGAGGCTCCAAAAGGTGCACGAAGGAGGTAAAACAAAAACAAACAATATTAGTTGGTAACTGGAATTTGTTGTTCCATTTGTCTTAGCATCTGGCCTCCGATGCACCATCCCTCATAATAATCCCCCACTTTTTTCCAATTAAATCTCACTTTACTTCGAAATTGTGTACCTACTTTTCCTGTTTACACTTCTGCAATATACTGCTGTTGTTGGACGTCAAGGAAGCAAAATACTTCACCATTGTTTATAAGTTGTGTATGTGTATGTGCATTTATATAAATTTGACAACTGTTATAGACGCCCTTTACGCCAGCAATGACTCTAGAGGACCTTTACTCTATCCCACCACGATTTCCCTTAAACTTTCAACACAGTATCCTTAGCCTTTTTGGAGACACAACATAAAAACATGCCCCCTTCGCCAATAACAAAACCCTACTTGTAAAGAATAGGCAGTCTGTATAACTTACAACCATTGCCCAAGTAACTTTGGGGTGTCATATCATCTAGGGATCAGATGTTTTTAGGGGTTGAGGGGAGACAGTCAGAAAAAAAGGCATGGAATGAGGTTGGTTTCCCCAAGTCTCTTTTAACTTAACAATGGGCGCTAGAACTTACAATTTTATTATAATTAGCCCCCCCCCCTAAATTTTCTACAGTAATTCCTTTATACGAAGAGGCCTGGTGAATATAAAAACAGTAAATAATCCATTAAATTTATATTATTCTTTACTTTGACAGCGTCATTGTGCATGATACTGCCCTAAACAGGTTCTATAACCAAGTAAAACGGTTTGATGATCGAAAACAGATTTTTAGGCTTAGCTCCTGTTGCTTCCCACCAGGGTCTTCGAAGCCTAGCCAGGATATCCACAGTTTCATATAAAAATAGTTGTATGATTTTTTTTTTCAAGAAAAGTATAATATGCCTATTTATATGTACTAAAATTTTTCGGTGGAAAATCAGCAATTTGTGTCTTTTGGAACTCTTACCTTTGGGGCTGTGTGGGTCAAGTTAATCCCGGAGGGTTATTTATTGTATCTATCAGCTACTCTGAGCAAATTGCTATCTTGGAATATTTTTCAAAGACCAGGTAGGGTATACGGGTGCGCCCTGGAACACATGAGGTGTGATCATGGCCAAAACTGTATCTCAAATTCTGTAAATTTAATTTTACACCTTACAAACCTTTTCACCTTTTCACTTTTGCACCTTTTCTGTACCTTACAAAATTGTGTTTTCAACGAACTTCAAGACACCCATGTTATCTACTAAAATGTATCTATGAAGAATGTGTCAATTGTATGGTTTAGGGTCTTGTTTCTGGAGCTACGTGGATC
Source organism: Artemia sp. Qi Xiang Cuo (assembly GCF_049724085.1). NCBI lineage: Eukaryota > Metazoa > Arthropoda > Branchiopoda > Anostraca > Artemiidae > Artemia > Artemia sp. Qi Xiang Cuo. The sequence goes on from NC_142794.1 coordinate 50,897,151, forward strand.
TTGTCCCTCCTGGAGGAATATTTTTGGGATTTTCATTCATTTTGAGGGAAATAACAATCCCAACATTTTGAGCAATTATTTATAATTATTTATTTATTAATTTTTTTAGTCTTAAAAACGGCGCTGAAAATCCTATTTCCAGACCAATGAGCCTCTATCCGATTTCAATTAGGCTACCATCCGTGGTACATAAAACTAACGAAAAAAAAATAATACATGGGAAACGCCTTGCCTTTTATTTAGTCAGAACCAGTGCATTGATTCTAATAGACAAGAATAAAATCCCTTACGACAAATAGTTTGATAAACAAGAATCAACTTTGGCAAAAATAAAATATACAATTTATTTCACATACTCTTTGATGAATGCATCAAAACTCTTTAAGTCTTGTTTTGTCTCTGATTATTATTATTTGGCTTAAAATTCACTTCAATTTCAGCCCTTCAACTTGGGGAGCCACCAATTATTATTATCATCATAGTGGCAACATTAGCTTCCATTACGGCCGTCAGCCTTACCTGCGCTTTCCTATGTAAGTTAATCTTCATTCTGCTCTTTGAAATTAAGTTGAAAAATCTGCTTCAGATAATTTTTGCCTTATGTGTGTACCACAGAAACCATGAATCTGGAGGTTGAAAACCGAAAAAGGTTATGATATTAATGTACCAGTAGATTTGGTACTGATTTCACACCATTTAAGAGATCTCAGCCATTTATGAATCGGAAACGAGATTCCGAGACCACTAGTATGAAAGCCAGCGTTCAATTTTCGTTTGAGTGTATACTTACTGTCAGACGATCTATGGATGATTGAGTTTTTATTTTCAAATCTTGCTGCTTATGAATTTTATGAACCATCCTAATGGCATGTAAAGCATTAGGGTAAAGACACATATTAACGAAGAGAACTTACCTTATATTCCATGTAGATACGTTATGCCCTCCTCATGCTAATGAAAAAATATCATTTATAAGGGCAAAATTGTAACTGGAAAATATGAACAATATGAGAATAAAAACAAAAAATAATTAATATCACAATCATATTCCATATAACACTTAAAGAAAAAAATTAGACACAATAGCTTTGCAAGCCACGACAAAAATCATTCCAAAATAGCCAACCATCATTGCAATAGCTCTGCCAAACACAACAACTTGGCTTTTACTATCCCTTACTCATAATAGTAGAAAAAAGAGAAAAAAAAAACAGGAATTGTTTGAAGTTTCAGTATTTATAACCCACAAATAAATATAGCGGCATATCAAAGGAAATATTAAGAAACATATAGGCTAGAGAAAAAGATGTTATCATCAGCAAAAATAAAACAAAACAGAAACTTTTTGGCTCTTTACTATAGGCAGCGCTATACACTGTTGCTTATGATAGATAGATATAAGGCCATGAACACTAAAAGAGCACAAATATAATAAACTTACATCGGCGATCATCATAAAAAGCACAAATACAATGAACTTGCATCAGCCATCATCAACAAAAACTTAAATGAAACATACACTCAGGGGCGGATCCAGGATTTTTTTAGGTGGGGGGGGGGAATAGGGTGATCTGATAAACTTGCGTTAGGAAAAATTTTATGTAACGCAAACTTGCGTTAATTAAGTAAATTACACTAATTTAGACTACGTCAGGGGGTCGCGCACCCCCCTCGCCCCTCCTCTGGATCCGCCACTGCATACACTTAAAAACAAGTTGTTGTTTTTTTTTCGACTAAAAGCAAGGAACAGCAATATAAAAGAACGATAAATAAGAATTATATTTGAATTGACTTCACCTTGGCACGTATTTCCACCCACTTAAGAATTAACTTGGAATTAGACCCCTCATTTTAAAGTTCTTCATTTTATGTTCTTAAACCTGATATAAATTCAAATTAAGTTACGTTTTACTCGTTTTATTTAACAATACTTCCAGATACCTTGCTATTCTACAAATAAACTGGCGTACAATATTCTACATGTTTTTATTCAATCTTTCACTTTCTTTGCACCATTCCTTGATAATTTTTAGTTTCAACAATCATAACTTTCGAACACCACAATTTTCATATGGTAAACGTACATAACATACAGGAAGCAAAAAACACTCAAGGATGCATCTAACGAAACGTGGAACTTTTCGTAAAAAAAAAAACGTGAAAAAAAACCCACGTGTAACCAGTAGCAGATCCAGGATTATAGGAAGGGGGGGGGGCGAGTCGTTGCGAAAAATTCCCATTCGAAATTAAACCTAACGTACCTTACTGATATTGAAAGTTGCATGCCTCTGCTTCTATTCGTCATTTAGCTGTCGGTTCTGTAAAGCTATCCACAAAAATACATTTATAGAAACACTATCAATATTGTATAACAAATTCTCGCCTCATATTTCCACTATTAGCAAATCTATCAATAACACTTTCTACACTTATGTCAATATCACGGTGAACATGAAGAAGGGCAAGTCTGGTGAGTTTTTTCTCCGTCATTTTATTTCTTAGCCACGTTATCAATCTTCTCAAGGTTGAAAAAATTCGTTCAACATATGGCACACTGACAGGTGGGGTCATGAGAATCTGCAAGAGGGCTGAAATATTCGGGAAAATATCAGCATCGCAGTTCTGTTTCTGTAAAGTTTCCCCTAGTGTTTCAGGTATTCTACCTGTGCCTGCATTGCTTTCTCTCAGACGAAGCCACCGAGTTTTTCATATTGTCACTCCTCCGGCCAGGGCAGATTCACAAACCGATTGGGAGGGCAAACTCATTACTGACCTGTATCACTGTGACAAGTCATGAATCGTATCAGCGAATTGTTCTGTGTCCGTTTCCATACAATTTATCGGCAAGAAAATACTGAGCTTAAAAGTATCCAGAGTTTCAACGGAAAAACGGCTTTCTAAGTCTGAAATGATTGTGTCCAACAAGGGAATAAAAACTGACCGTCTATTATATTCCTCGTATGAACTCAATGGTAAATTAATCTGACTTGTTGGCTTTTTCGCTATCTTTGGGATTGCTATTTCTAAACCTAGCTCAGTTGTCATTTCAGTTATCTCGTCAAGTGTGTTTTTAAACTTGCTTTCACTCCCCCAACATTTGACTTGGTGCTGGGTAAGAAGGACCTTAACATGACTTGTTGCAGACGCGATGTTTAAGCTCTTCTTCTGAAATAGCCGACTGAGCGGTAAAATTAGTCCAGATATGGTACTAAGAGAGTAAATGGTTACTATCAGGTCGGAGGACGTGACAGCAGTCAATAAGGATTTTGCTTTTGCTCCAGTTGTGCATTCTGCCCAGCCACTGATGATCTCAAGAGCTTCCACTATCTTAGGGAGCTCTACCACAAACTGCATTAAGGAATCGTGCCTTTCGATCCAGCGCGTTTCACACATGCCAGTTAGCTGTGCTTTCATTACTCTGGTTAAAACATAATTGCGCTTTGCAGAAGCACCAAAAAAAGCAACTATTTCTTTTATTACTCCGATGGAGTTTCTAACACTCTGGATAGAAGAAGTTTTTGACATGGAAAGACTAAGAGCATGGTTGAAACATGGGCAACGAAGGGTATTCTTTGCTACCTTTTGAACTTCTTTTACAGCTCCACAATGTTCTGAAACCATCATAGCACATCCATCAGTTACTATGCCCACACAATTTTCCATGTCTAGCCCAAGAGATCGAAGAAAATCCAACACAACATTTCCAAGCGTTTCCCCTTTAATGGTCGGTTCGAAGTTTCCAATGCTGTCCGAGTAGCATGTATCGTGTAAGTCTAAAAAACCAACAAACTCTTCACGTCTTGTGCAATTGTAATTGTAGCAAAGGGCAATACTCAGTTGTGACTTGTGCGACACATCCGTTGTTTCATCAACAACCACACAGTAGAACTTGGTAGAATGAACTCGTGCAAGAATTTCTTTAAGAATCTCTTTGGCACAACATTCAATTAATTCATTCTGTGTTGTTTTGATTATAATAAGTAGCATTTGCACCTGAGCTTTCCAAATGTTGTTTTAAAGTGATATCGCCACTATTTACACGGTACCTTAAAAGTTCTCGAAAGTCCCCTTCGTTTGTAAATGGGTCCTTTTCTGCCAATAATTCTCCATCATCTCTATGGCCACGAAGAGCAATGTTCTGTCGACCCAAGAAAACAATTGATTCTACAATTGGCTTCAATCTCGCTCTATTTTCCTGCACTTGTTGGCTACGTTGTTCGTTTACAAGGCTTAAAATATTGGTTTCAGGTTTGTCATATTTTAGAAGGAAATTTTTGCCTGCGTTAACTGAATCGCGATGATACTGATTGTTTTCATGAGACACCAAGTCACCGTCTTTTCCAGTTAGCGTAGCAAAAGTCACGAGGGGCTTCTTTACCAACTTTTGCAATTGATTGGAGCCTCCAACCCCTCAAACGTTAAACAAAACACATTATTTACAGAATAAGCCCCTCATCTTATTTGAAAGTACTAGCCAATGAAATTCTTCCAAGGGAGTACGATTGAAAAATCTCTTTTCGTCCCTGCCCCGCTTCCTGTGGACTGAATAGGGGAAGCTTTAGCTATACGGTGGAATCCACAGGCTATGAAGCAATTGATATCATGTACGGTCCTCCAGTTTTTCAAGTCTATCGATATAGCTTCCGACACCATTTTCGCAGAAAGTGCTTATATTTTCGATGTTTGTGTTAGGCTTGGGGCAACACTCTTCGATTGATGCTAACGAATCATGCACTATCTCACTATTAGTCAAAGCGCTGGAATCACTACTAACACTGTAACTCTCATTATTTCTATCTTCAGTTACGGCGTCCACTCGCCTAGCTTTATCTTCCGAACCAAAAAAGTTGCCGAGAGTTATCTACTTTCGCTCCGACATCATAACTGGTTAATATTATCCAAAAATTGTATACTTTTCAAACCCTTCTATAATCGCGACTAACCCTAAGGCGTATGTGTTATCGGAGTCATTTCAAGATTTTTGCTTAGTTATTGAATAAGAAACAGGTTTTGACGCACACACTTTTTGAAGCTTCAATGATTTACGAAATGACAAGCTTCAAAATGCCTTGTAAGTTCGGGTGACACCAAACACTCTAAACAATTGCCTAAAGACTTAAGGCAGACAGACCAAGTGTCGTCCGATCCTTTTCAAAGATGCGTTGATCTAAGCGTTGATATCGCAATCAAGTCACAGAAAATCTAATGATAGAACTTGTTTCCCAAGCAAGGGGGGGGGGCGCTCGCCCCCCCCCCGGGATCCGCTATTGCGTGTAACAATTATAAGAGAGAGAAATTTCAAACTCTGCTGAGTGTCTGTATAATAGTGCGTAAGTTCTGCTTTGAATATCTTACTTGTTTGTCATTTGTTGGAATTTAAGCACTTATCATGATCATACCAATACGTAAATTAACCTAATTTAAATCTATTGTTATAGGCTAGCACCTTTAGCCTATAAGTGCACGGCTGCATATTGGGGTGTAAAACCCAATATTTGAATATTTCCTTTATCTAGTAATACCACTACCAAGCCTGGGGATCAAACGCCCAGCCTGAGTCAATCAACTCTGAGAACTTCAATATCATGCTCCGGGTTAAAAAAAAAGAAAAAAAAATATGTCATAATATCTAAAAACAAAAAAAAAACTCACATTTATAAGTCTCAAGCTAACAGCCAAAATATAAACAACTTAAAAATCCAAAAAATAAAACAAGGCAAGATTGCCTTCCTTGTGGACCAAGAAGATTGATGAATAAGCAAAGGGTAATCAACATCCGGGGAAATTTTAAATAAACAAAAAAAATAGAAGGGTGACTTAGTCTTACGAAATGTTCAGACAGAACTATAAATACAATTAAATAAAAAGAACAAGTTTTTTACACTGAAAATAAGGAGCAACAATAAGACCTAAAACGAACAGAAATTATTACGTAAACGAAGGGGGTTGCCTCCTCTTGAACACCTCACTCTTCAAGCTAAAGTTTTTTAGTATTTTTAAAAAGCTTTTTATTGTTCTAATTAAACGACCTTTGCATTTCAGTAGTCATTCTGAAATAATTGGGACAAAATTCAAAATCTAGCGTAAAGAACGAGGTGTTGAGGAGGTGGCAACCCCCTTCGTATATGCAATAATTTCTGTTCGTTTTAAGTTTTAATATTGCTCCTTACTTTCAGTCGAAAAAACTTGTTTTTTTTATTTAATTTCTGATCGTTTTTTTAAATAATGCCAAGAAATCTAGCCCCACCTCCACGGAGAAATACCCTCCCCACAGAAATATCTCTAGACAAATCAATCCCGGTGAAAATTTACCGAGGACAATTATCCTTAACAACTGCACGCGTAAAATAGAGACGGAAAAGAGAAAACAAGACATTTAAAAATAATTTTGTATAGGAATTCTTGCAAATTCCCCCAGTGTATAATTTCCCTTTCAAGCTCACCCCCTGGAAACTAACCTCACTCTAGAAAATTCCCCCGTGGAATAGCCTCCAGCAGAAAATTCACACCCCCCCCCCCCAGACCCTAAAATGTATGCATGCTTCCCAATAACAAATACTATGCGTAAACAATGAGCTAATTTTATAACTTAAAGAGCTTTCCCCAGAGGCTGTGAGGGTAGTCATGTTATATCCAAAGGCAGAGTTATTGGGCCTTTCAACCATGATGAACGAAATAGCTATCTCAAAATTTTGATCGGACGATTATGGGGGAAAAGTGGCGGGGGAGGGGACCTAGTTGCCCTCCAATCTTTTTGGTCACTTAAAAGAGCACTATAACTTTAAATTTCCATTCGAAATAGTTCTCTTACGATATTCAAGGTTCACTGGGTTATACGATCACCACTGGGGAAAAAAACAAAAAAAAAAACAACAAATAAACACGTATCCGTGATCTTTCTTCTTGCAAAAATACAAAATTCCACATTTTTGCAGATATGAGCTTGAAACATCTACAGGGGGATTTTCTGATGCACCGAATTTAATGGTGTAATTTTATTAGCATACAATGACTTTTAGGGGGTGATTCCCCTTTTTTCGAAAATCAGGCAAATTTTCTCAGGCTCGTAGCCGTTAATGGGTAAGACTAAACTTAATGAACCTTATATATTTGAAATCAACATAATAAGCCGATTCTTTTGATACATATATTGGTATCGAAATTCCGTTTCTAGAGTCTCGGTTACTATTGAGACGGATCGCTCCTTATTTGCAGTTCGTTACCACAAACTGTTTGATTAGCCAATGGAGGAAAAATTGTCTCAAAGCACGGTTGAAATCAATCAATCAATCAATCAATCAATCAATTTAAAATGGAGGCAATAGGACATTTATCGGATACTTAAATGTCTGTTTCTTGTGAAAATGAACAGATTCCATATCCAAAATGTGTCAAACGTTCTTTCCCCATAGTATATTGCCTAAGTTTATAGAGCTCAGACCACAGTGGACACAAGGAGAACAATTGATGGATGGCATTGTGCACACGGTCACTGGAGTGTCCTTTCTTAAACCTGAGAGATCCAGCACAAGCATGAGGTTTGGAAATTTATGTTTTCCAGTCACCTATACAAACTATGTTGACAATGTTGCAATCCTTACTCTCTGATATTCAATGATGTAGCCCCCAGAGCCTAAAGTTAGGAATCTAAACAGGTTTTCCAAAGATTAATTCATGTTAGGATGATCAAACAGTTTGTGGTAAAGAACTTACAAAGGAGCGACCCGTCTCAATAGCAACAATAGTAAGTTTAGTCTTACCTATTAACGAATACGAGCCTGAGAAAATTTGTCTTATTTTCAAAAAAAGGGAGAAACATCCCTTAAAAGTACTGGAATTCTAATGAAAATGACACCATCAGATTCAGAGTATCAGAAAACCCTGCTATAGAGGTTTCAAGCTCCTGTCTGCAAAAATGTGCAATTTTGTATTGTTTGCCAGTTCAAAGACCACATATACATGTTTATCTTTTTTATTGTTATTTTATTATTTTTTTCCAGGGGTGATCTTATCGATTCCAGGGTTCCTACAACATCGTTAGATGGCTGATTCGAACAGAAGTTAAAAGTTCTAGTGCCGCTTTTAAATACCCAAAAAGATTGGAGGCCCCTTCCGCATCCCTTTTTCCCAAAACCGTCCTATCAAAATTTTGAGATAGCTATTTTGTTCATGAAAAACCCAATAACTATGCCTTTGGATATAACATGACCCTCCCAAAGCCCCAAGGGAAAGGTCTAAGTTATAAAATTTGCCTATTGTTCATCACGCGTAGTATTTGTTAATGGGAAGTATGCGTATATTTTTGCGTAGGGGAGGGGACAATTTTCTTCTGGGGCTTTTTCGATGGGGAATTTTACATGGGGAGGGAAGGAAGTTTCCAGGAGGTGAGTTGTCGGGGGAATTTATACACGGGGGGAATTTCTGATAGGATTTCTTACATGTCTTGCTTTCTCTTTTCCGTCTCAGTTTTACGCGTGGAGTTGTTAAGGGTAAATTATCTTGGGTAAATTTTCACTGGGATTTAATTTTAAAAAAGATATTTCAGTTGAAAGGATAATTCTCCGTGGAGGTGGGGCTAGATATCCTGGTATTATTTATAAAACGATCAAAAATTAAATAAAATAAAAGCTTTTTCCAACTGAAAGTAAGGAGTAACATTAAGCCTTAAACAAACAGAAATTATTACGTATATGAAGGTGGCTGCCTCATCCTCAACACCTCGCTCTTTAAGCTAAAGTTTGAATTTTGTCCTAATTCTTTAAGAACGACTCCTGATTAAAATAATACAAAAATTAAAATAATACAAAATAGCCAAATTATAAGAAAGATTCAGGAATGTATAGAGCAAATTGCCAAAGTCCGGAGATTCGTAATTAGGCGGGATGCATGTAATTCTCTCATCAAGTAACATTAACCTCCCAGTGAAATGATTAATCTCAGAATTGAGAAGGTACTAGATTTACAATAGTCACTTAAATGAGCGGTTGAGCTAGTTTTAGGATAATTTGATTCCCTGACCTAGCTGTGAAAAGGATGATAAAAGGACGAAGAAGAAGAAGAAAGCAGCATCAAAACGGAAATTCTGACAAATAATTATTTTAAATGGGGAAGAAATTTATGAATATACGAAATTAAATTCCATAAAAGCAATCTTTCTCTAAAGAAAAAAAGATAATACCGATTAACATAATTTCAGGCAGTATAGGTGCGCAGATGAATCTAATTCTTTTTCACGGATGGAGAGCTCAATTGCGACTGACTGACTTTTCAGCAAATGTTCATTTTAAAATCACTCCCATACAATTTTTCAAAAGTGCCACAGCACCGATTTTGTTCTTTTGCAGAAAACCTACGGTCAAGTTAACATTTTATAGGCTTTTTTTAATAAAAAGTGTCTTAGTACTTGATGTTACTACACTTCTTTTGTTTCTCATTTCTATATTTTTTCACTTTCCTTGCCTATAATATTCCCAGTCTTTTATTCTCCTTTTATCAAAAAAGGAAGAAAAGAAACAACAAACTAGTGAAAAAAATTGCAGGCGATTTTCATATCCAGTTTTATCCTATTTCAGATAACCGGTACCAGCGTCAAAAATTGGTTGCTTTAAGCCATCCAGGCATCAGCGGGGCTGATTTACAGCTTAACCGACTTCGCGAGGCGAATGGAATGTTGACAGAACTCAATCCAAACTATGAATTTGATGGAGGGGGAGCTATAAGTAAAACGTACGACCTGAAAGAGATTCCAAGGGAAAATTTGCGGCTTGTTAGAGCCCTTGGTCAAGGTGCTTTTGGAGAGGTTTACCAAGGATACTTAAGGCATGGGGCTGGAGACTCTGTTGAACTTCCAGTTGCAATTAAGGTAAGAGGTCAAGAAAAGAAAAGGATATCCTTGAGAGTTAAAACTAAATGAAAATTGGACCCTGGTAAATGTGGTACTGATCTTGCCTCAGTGCAAATTATATCTGAGCAATGTTTCAAGCATTAACAGACTGATTTCCAAAGATTATTTTTCGTAGAAGATCCCTGAACCTTGAATTTTTCTATAAATTCTGAGGTGATGACTGTATTTTGAGGATTACCTAAATGACACACTTGAATGAAATTTTCTCAAGACAAAGTCCGAAATCAATCGTCTGGCCAGTAGATGGTAACACACACTTAGGTTCCACCTGTCTGAGACTAAGGAGGGTGAGTGTCTTTTTTTGTTAAACTGCGGGAAATAACATTGAATACCAACTACTCATGAAAATTTGTATTCTTTATTAACTTTACGATATAAATGAAGCTAATTTTACAGGAGCTAATAGATAAAATATGCGCGAAATAAGAGTAAATTTTAATACGAAATTAAATGCTTGTATCCTGCATCCAAAGCCTTTATTGAATTTCTTCAACAGGTGCTTACAAAAGGGTATTTTTCATGGAATGCGAGAGCTTTGAGCAGAGTTTTAAAATTGTGCTAAAAGATTCGTTAAAAAGTTTGTACCGGTATTTTCGACGTAATAAATAAGTTAGGTTCTTTTTTCAAGACCACACTGTAAGTCCGTTTATTAGACAGTTAAAACAGATACAAAAGTCTAGTTATTTCGACCACATATACAGCGATTGTCATCAGAAGAAACACTAAATCATTAAAATTAAAACTAGCATATTTATACAGAATAAAATAATAACTTTCGGTTCATCTACTAGAATTTTCTGAGAGAGTTAAATAACTGGGTTCATCCAAAGTCTTGAGCAGTAAACTTTTTCTTTAAGATTGCCTAAATGTAAGTTGAATGTATAATGAAGATGACAAAATCTTCTTCTTCACATTGCAAAAGAAATGTTTTTGAATTTACAATTCTATAGGCTACTTGACTGGTCATATCTCCCTATATACACTGCGTATTTTCGACATAGTTCATTCATCTGGGTAGTTTTTTCTCAAGACAACATTGCTTTTCTTGGACAAGCAAACAAATATTTCATATGGGGATAAGACCATTTATTAGACAGTGAAAACAGATACAAATGTCTGGAAATTTCGACAACATTACAGCGATCGTCATTTTCATCTTTCATGATCAGATACTTTTGACATTCAGGTATTCGGAACTGCAACTTCTAGTTTATGACTTAACCGAATGAGCTTTCCCGAAAAAAATGTTGCTCTTATAGAGCTTTACATTTAATGTGCACCATATGTTAATGTTCGTAAATTATTTGAATTGCATTACTTTCTGTTTTAGACGCTTCCCGAACTTTCTTCCAGTCAAGCAGAAATGGATTTTTTAATGGAAGCATTAATCATGTCAAAATTCCGGCATCCGAATATTGTTCACTTCATTGGCGTTTGCTTCGATTTGCATCCGCGTTTCATTGTGCTTGAACTACTGGCTGGAGGAGACCTTAAGACGTTCCTCCGTGAAAACAGACCAACTCCGCCGGTATTTCAAATTCATCACCAGTATTTTTTTTGTAAAAGCTTATTTTTCTTATATAGGCTTAGAATAGTACTGGAGAAACTTTTTAATAGCAAGGGCCAAAATAGCTATTTAAAATATATGCACCAGAGGATCGAGCTTTGGTCGGTAAAAAGAAGGAAAGTTTTTTTTTTCAAGAACTTCAATTCCTTTTATTATTTTGTTCGGCAATATTATCTTTTTTTTATATTTTAAAACTATTTTATACAGTTTTAAAACATAAAATATGCTTATTGTATATATTTTAAAACATAAAATATACTACTTGGACGTTCCAATAGCCCAAGGGCCCCGCCAAGTCTAAATCTAGGACTGAAGGCATTTTTACAATTCTGTGGAGTCAGATGTAGAAGTTCCGGCCTTTGAGCTCAGAACAAAGAAATTAAAAGTATAATGCCGGAAATTCTAAGACTTACATAAGGGAAGGGCTAAGGAGTCATCCCCTTAGTAACCCCAGACATGCTCATCAAATACCTTTTTATATTCTAATGAACTAGGACACTTTCCTGACGTAAGAGCCCAAAATGTTTCCCCCTTAAACTTCAAATATTTCATTGGAAAGATCTTCTACCCTGACGTGATGCCAAATTGAATCTACCTGTGAATTTCAATGTGAAATTCAATCTCTGTGAGACCTAGTTTTACTTTGAAGTATTTTGGCCCTTCTGTATGGAATTCACTTCCTGTGAGTCTTAGGGTGGCTGAGCACCTCGCACAATTTCAAAATAGATTCAAAGAGTATTTCTAGGGAATTAGTTAGGTATTTGTATATTTTATTATCTGTTTGTATATTCAAACGACAAATTGGTCTATACTATCGATAATCAAATTAAATTGTAATGGGCTTTTTTAAATATTTAGCATGAACACCTTTAGCAAAATTTATTATAACTATTCCAAGTAGTACTGCAAAACATATTCAAACAACAAATTGGTTTATACTATCGATAATCAAATTAAATTGTAATGGGCTTTTTTAAATATTTAGCATGAACACCTTTAGCAAAATTTATTATAACTATTCCAGGTAGTTTTTATTTCCAAGTATTTCATACGGAAAATGGTGGGAATATGCGACTATGGAAAAAACATTCCAATGAAAAGCTTGATACTGCAAAAGTCAAACGCATGACCTCTGCATCAGAAGTCCGACGCACTATCCACAGCGGTAAGCAGGGCTAGGTAAACTAATGTACTACATAGAACCAATTATTTATTATATCATATCCCTTGTCAAAAGAAGATACGTTTTCATTGTCCTGCTTCAGGATTTTGGACTGTTTTGATCAGACTTTACAGACAGATCCATTCTATTATGTTTTGTTTAATTGCAAAAGGCACTAGTAATTTACTTTCAAAGGAACCCTTAAACAGCTTTCTATGATGTTCCAGTGCCCCGCTACCAGTGAAGAAGAAAAAAAGGGGATACATCAGTGTCACCCATCCAAAACTGATTTTCCTTGTTGTTCAAGCCAGGGGCTATAACTTTCCTGTAAAGGGTTTCCGGCTTCTGTTTCGAACCAACACCATTTTCGAGGGGTTACAGGTTATTTTGCTGTAAAGATAACATTTTGCTGTAAAGATTCATCGAGATAACTGTTACCATTCCTGATCAATTCTTATGGCTTCTAAATAAGCGAACTCTTAAAAAATGCAGAGCTTAAGCTGCTGTAATATCCTTTATTGTTTGTCCTCATCTTTGTGAATTAACAGGACACAATAACATCTACATGATAAAATTAGTCGACGTCGAAAGGATGTGAAGAGATCGACCCTTTAGAATGGTTTTATTAAGGCATGTGAAAGGAGGAAGGACAGTAGGAAGCTGCATAATAAGTGTGTAAAAACTCACAGTAATCAACTAAGTTATAATATTACTCGTTATTATCTTTTAATTTGCCAGTTTCAGAATATACTCGTGCTTAAACAATGAATGACCACAATAACTTTACTAAATACTACTCCCAGTGCTTCAGTGTATTAAAAATCAAAATTAAAGCCACAGGAAGTGGCTGTATTGGAAGTTTGAAAGTAATGTTTGATAAAGTATCAGCCTCTGGTGGCTTGGCCGCGCAAAAAGTTTCCATCAGTTAGTTTTGTACCCTTTATTTTTCTTTAGGACAAGCCATCGATGCTAACAATGAAAGACTTGATCAAATGCTCAATTGATGTAGCAAAGGGTTGTCAATACCTGGAAGAGAGTCGATTTATCCATAGAGATATTGCTGCTCGTAATTGTTTACTTACAACAAAAGGACCTGGTAGGGTAGTAAAAATTGCAGATTTTGGAATGGCAAGGGATATTTACCGGTTAGTATGTAATTAAAAAAGGTTACGCTTAAAGTTATGGTGTTTTATACCAGTGGTGTAATTTCGTCAAAATCATGGTGGGGGAGGGGGACTAAGTTGGAGCTATTTTTCTAAAATCAAGTGAAAATGACCGTGAAAACTGAAAAATGGTCCATATACTACAGTAAAGGCAAAGATAAATTAAAGAAAACTGACCTGTTTCTCTGGATACTTGAATTGTGCAGGTTTATCTTAGTTTTGACAAAACTTTTTGCAGAAACTAAATTTCATCTGGGGGGGGGACAAAATGAGGTTTGGGAGGGATTACTTGGGTCTGGATGGGTCAGTTGACTCCAGGAGCGAATCGTCAGCATTTTTATTGGGGGGGGGGGGCAAGAGGGGTTCATATCTGTTCATATCTGAATAGTCAAAGGGCATTGGATGTATAATATTTTTTTTCTCCACATTATTAGGGGGGCAACTGCCCCCCTCGCCACCCCCAAACGACGCCCCTGGTTGACTCTCTGCCCCATAGATATTATGCTCATGTTTTTTACGATAAACTCCTAAACAAAATTTTTAATCTTTCATAAAATTGTTTTCGAATCGGTTTAAGGTAAGTGAGGACTGGAAAACTTGAGCCTCTAATTTTTAATTTTGTAAAAAAAAAAAATTATAGTATATAGGTTAGCTTTTATAATGGTCGGGCTAATTAATCGTATGAACAGAAAATTATTTCTCATCCTCTTTTATCCAAAAATCCAGAAGCGTTTTACTTTTAGTTTAGGCTACTTGGTAGTTTATTACGTTTTTAACATTTTTGTACTTTTGTGTTGTTAATTCTCGTCCTTTGGCTACTTCTTATTTTCATTTACTTTCTTCGGTTTGTAAAGAAACGTCATGATGGGGAAGAATAAAATATTATTATTATATTCCGTAGTAAAAACAAACTTAATTTTATTAGAGATAATTTTTCATAATCTTGATCCCATAGCTAAAGATGCCAATCTTTAGTTGCAACGAAGTGGAAGTGAGAAGAAACGATACAGCCATACAGGTCTGTTACCCAGGGACGAGCTCATCTCCAGGAACTGTTTTAGCCCCAAAGGTATCGTTTCAAGTGGCATTACAAGGAGTGATTAATGTAAAAAGACTCTAACTTCTTGTATTTGCCAAACCTACAAAGAAAGATTCAATAATGATTTGGGACTCTTTGATAGACCAGTCGTGCGGATCATGTTAACGTGTTCATCTCTTTGTGAAATGGATGTTCCACGGCAAAACAAACCAAAAAAAAAAAATCCCAGTTGATCCTACTGTCTTAGGTAGGATACCCCAAAAACCGTATATTCAAGAAACAGTCTTATTTCACACTACTCCTCTGTTCGATATGATATTCTTAAGAACTTCATCCTAACGTAGTTTTTGTTGGTTACCAAACAAAAACTAGATAATAGAGCTTAATAGAGCTTAGAATAGATCCTTACAGCCTCAAATTGAAACTAGGTAGTGGACTAGTAGCATATCAGATAAAATGAAGTAGGTGTTGCTTCGAATCTGGGTATAAAAGAATAAAATCTTCCTGCACTTTATCGTTCTTAGGATTAAAAAAAATACTGTATAAAAAAAAATATTGATTAATGAGTTAATGTCTCATACTTCAAGGAAGAAGCGACGAAAGCATAATAACTTGCAATTAATAAATAATTAAAACATTTTTAAGAGGTCTTAATATTCAATTACATTGTAGCTAACTTTTAGTCACTATCTAACTCTCTTTTCCACTCTCTCTCTCTCTCTTTCTCTCTCTCTCTCTCTCTGTTAATGAGTTCTAATTATACACAGTTACCCGTTTTTTGTGTGTTTTTAATCGTAAAAATGGTTTCATAACCTATTGTTTTTTTTTTATTTTTAGTAATACAAAACCTATAGGAAGGCAGTATTGGTGGCCTTTGATTAGGTTTGTGTTTTAAATTGAATATATGGGCTAAGAGGGGAGAGGGTGCACAAGAATCCTTCTAATGATCATTCCATTAAAGTTCCAAGTCCTTTCATGATAAGCAGCATGCTTGTCATAGAAGAGCTGTTTACGGTGCTATATTTTCAATTTTCCAAGATATCTGTTTCACTTGGAGGTACAATTATGAGAATTTCTTATTTTCAGAAATGACTATTATCGAAAGGGAGGGAAAGCAATGCTCCCTGTGAAATGGATGCCGCCCGAAGCTTTTTTGGATGGTATATTCACTTCGAAGACTGACGTATGGTTAGTATAAATTATATCAAACATTACAGATTGACCACATGAATCGGGTATTAAGATAAAATTTTGAGTTTTATAAATAGAGAAAATTCTGTAGTAGAAATGGTATGATACTTGGACAATTAACTTGAGTGCCGTAAAAACAAAGGCCTTACATACCTCCTAGTCGAAAGTCTTGCTCCATCATCCAAGCTTTGTCTTTTAGCGTGAAGCAATCTAAGCAGTTGGTGTGCTATACTTTCTGGTAAGTTATTTCTCTCCTCCTCATTCTTAAAACCCCCACCTCAATTGGATTCAACTGTCCAACAAGATTAACCATCGCTCTATGTAAGCACCAAAAAAGAATTGTTTCCGAATACAGCTGCTCACTTCAAAATGTAGCCATCAATACTCACTTGAAAATTCTAGTGGGCTCATAAATGGGTTACTAGTAAAAATTTAGTCAGAAGTAGCGTTAGAGCCGCAAGTCCTCAATATATTATTAGGATTTTTTCCCCAAAAACCACTTCGTACGGAAGAGGTGGTTGTAGAAACCCTGGTAGAAGATCGCCGATTGAAATTAAAGTTTTTATTGGCATTTTCAGGAATCAAAAGTGATAAAACTGCAAGCAGGCCGCTTTCTGTGCCCTCTTGTACTACCTGATCCTTCTGCAGGTCACCTACGTTACCTGATCAAAATTCTAGGATTGCTATTCTGTTCAAAATAGTCAGAATTCCAATTAATTTGCCTCTCGGGATGAAACAACCACTACAAAATTGGAGCAAAAGCCGTAAATAATAAAATGTGCTTATTCTTCACTCAAATTTGTTATTGTGGGAAACTGAGGGGGAGGGCGTGTTTGATGTTGGCGCGTGTGATTTGCTCAAAATTTTCAGCGATTGCTCTCTGGGTTAAAAGGACCAAACAAAAGGATAAAAATGATCAAAATAGTCAGAATTCCAATTAATTTGCCTCCCGGGATGAAACAGCCACCACAAAACTGGAGTAAGAGCCGTAAATAATACAATGTGCTTATTGTTCACTCAAATTTGTTATTTTGGGAAACTGAGGGGGGGGGGGCGTGTTTGATGTTGGCGTTTGTGATTTGCTCAAAATTTTAAGCGATTGCTCTCTGGGTTAAAAGGACCAAAAAAAAGGATAAAAATGATCAAAATAGTAAGAATTCCAATTAATTTGCCTCCCGGGATGAAAAAGCCACCACAAAACTGGAGTAAGAGCCGTGAATAATACAATGTGCTTATTGTTCACTCAAATTTGTTATTTTGGGAAACTGAGGGGGGGGGCGTGTTTGATGTTGGCGTTTGTGATTTGCTCAAAATTTTCAGCGATTGCTCTCTGGGTTAAAAGGACCAAACAAAAGGATAAAAATGATCAAAATAGTCAGAATTCCAATTAATTTGCCTCCCGGGATGAAACAGCCACCACAAAACTGGAGTAAGAGCCGTAAATAATACAATGTGCTTATTGTTCACTCAAATTTGTTATTTTGGGAAACTGAGGGGGGCGTGTTTGATGTTGGCGTTTTGATTTGCTCAAAATTTTCAGCGATTGCTCTCTGGTTAAAAGGACCAAACAAAAGGATAAAAATGATCAAAATAGTCAGAATTCCAATTAATTTGCCTCCGGGATGAAACAGCCACCACAAAACTGGAGTAAGAGCCGTAAATAATACAATGTGCTTATTGTTCACTCAAATTTGTTATTTTGGGAAACTGAGGGGGGGGGGCGTGTTTGATGTTGGCGTTTGTGATTTGCTCACAATTTTCAGCGATTGATCTCTGGGTTAAAAGGACCAAACAAAAGGAGAAAAATGATCAAAATATTAAGAATTCCAATTAATTTGCCTCCCGGGATGAAAAAGCCACCACAAAACTGGAGTAAGGGCCGTAAATAATACAATGTGCGTATTGTTCACTCAAATTTGTTATTTTGGGAAACTGAGGGGGGGGCGTGTTTGATGTTGGCGTGCGTGATGTGCTCAAAATTTTCAGCGATAGCTCTCTGGCTTAAAAGGACCAAACAAAAGGATAAAAATGATCAAAATAGTCAGAATTCCAATTAATTTGCCTCCCGGGATGAAAAAACCACCACAAACCTGGAGTAAGGGCTGTGAATAATACAATGTGCTTATTGTTCACTCAAATTTGTTATTTTGGGACACGGAGGGGGGGGGCGTGTTTGAGGTTGGCGTGTTTGAGTTTCTCAAAATTTTAAGCGATGTCTCTATGTGTTTAAAGGACAAAACAACAGGATAAAAATGATAAAAATAATCAGAATTCCAATTAATTTGCCTCCTGGGATGAAACAACCACCACAAAACTGGAGTAAGGGCTGTGAATAATACAATGTGCTTATTGTTCACTCAAATTTTTTATTTGGGGAAACGGCGGGGGGCGGCGTGTTGGATGTTGGCGTTTGTGATTTGCTCAAAATTTTCAGCGATTGCTCTCTGGGTTAAAAGGACCAAACAAAAGGATAAAAATGATCAAAATACTCAGAATTCCAATTAATTTGCCCCCCGGGATGAAACAACCACCACAAAGCTGGAGTAAGGGCCGTGAATAATACAATGTGCTTATTGTTCACTCAAATTTGTTATTTTGGGAAACTGAGGGAGGGGGGCATGTTTGGTGTTGGCGTGAGTGATTTGATCAAAATTTTCAGCGATTGCCCTCTGGGTTAAAAAGATCAAACAAAAGAATAAAAATGATAAAAATAGTCAGAATTCCAATTAATTTGCCTCCCGGGATGAAACAACCACCACAAAACTGGAGTAAGGGCCGTGAATAATACAATGTGCTTATTGTTCACTCAAATTTGTTATTTTGGGAAACTGAGGGAGGGGGGCATGTTTGGTGTTGGCGTGAGTGATTTGCTCAAAATTTTCAGCGATTGCCCTCTGGGTTAAAAGAATCAAACAAAAGAATAAAAATGATAAAAATAGTCAGAATTCCAATTAATTTGCCTCCCGGGATGGAAAAGCCACCACAAAACTGGAGTAAGGGCCGTGAATAATACAATGTGCTTATTGTTCACTCAAATTTGTTATTTTGGGAAACGGAGGGGGGGGGGGCGTGTTTGATTTTTGCGTTTGTGATTTTCTCAAAAATTTAAGCAATTTCCCTCCGGGTTAAAAGGATCAAACAAAATAATAAAAATGATAACAATAGTCAGAATTCCGATTACTTTGCCTCCCGGGATGGAACAACACCACAAAACTGGAGTAAGAGCCGTGAATAATACAATGTGCTTATTGTTCACTCAAATTTGTTATTTTGGGAAACTGAGGGGGGGGGGGGCGTGTTTGTTGTTGGCGTTTGTGATTTGCTCAAAATTTTAATCGATTTCTCTATGGGTTAAAAGGACCAAACAAAATGATAAAAAATATCAAAATAGTAAGAATTCCAATTAATTTGCCTCCCGGGATGAAACAGCCACCACAAAACTGGAGTAAGAGCCGTAAATAATACAATGTGCTTATTGTTCACTCAAATTTGTTATTTTGGGAAACTGAGGGGGGGGGGCGTGTTTGTGGTTTGGGTCTGTGATTTTCTCACAATTTTAATCGAGTTATCTATGGGTTAAAATGAACAAAAAAAATGATAAAAATGATCAAAATATTCAGAATTCCAATTAATTTGCCTCCCGGGATGAAAAAGCCACCACAAAACTGGAGTAAGGGCCGTAAATAATACAATGTGCGTATTGTTCACTCAAATTTGTTATTTTGGGAAACTGAGGGGGGGCGTGTTTGTTGTTTGCGTGCGTGATTTGCTCAAAATTTTCAGCGATTGCTCTCTGGCTTAAAAGGACCAAACAAAAGGATAAAAATGATCAAAATAGTCAGAATTCCAATTAATTTGCCTCCCGGGATGAAACAACCACCACAAAACTGGAGTAAGGGCCGTGAATAATACAATGTGCTTATTGTTCACTCAAATTTGTTATTTTGGGAAACTGAGGGGGGGGGCGTGGTTGATGTTGGCGTGTGTGATTTGCTCAAAATTTTCAGCGATTGCTCTCTGGGTTTAACGGACCAAACAAAAGGATAAAAATGATCAAAATAGTCAGAATTCCAATTAATTTGCCTCCTGGGATGAAACAACCACCACAAAACTGGAGTAAGGGCTGTGAATAATACAATGTGCTTATTGCTCACTCAAATTTGTTATTTTGGGAAACTGCGGGGGGGGGCGTGTTTGGTGTTGGCGTTTGTGATTTGCTCAAAATTTTCAGCGATTGCTCTCTGGGTTAAAAGGACCAAACAAAAGGATAAAAATGATCAAAATACTCAGAATTCCAATTAATTTGCCCCCCGGGATGAAACAACCACCACAAAGCTGGAGTAAGGGCCGTGAATAATACAATGTGCTTATTGTTCACTCAAATTTGTTATTTTGGGAAACTGAGGGAGGGGGGCATGTTTGGTGTTGGCGTGAGTGATTTGATCAAAATTTTCAGCGATTGCCCTCTGGGTTAAAATGATCAAACAAAAGAACAAAAATGATAAAAATAGTCAGAATTCCAATTAATTTGCCTCCCGGGATGAAACAACCACCACAAAACTGGAGTAAGGGCCGTGAATAATACAATGTGCTTATTGTTCACTCAAATTTGTTATTTTGGGAAACTGAGGGAGGGGGGCATGTTTGGTGTTGGCGTGAGTGATTTGCTCAAAATTTTCAGCGATTGCCCTCTGGGTTAAAAGAATCAAACAAAAGAATAAAAATGATAAAAATAGTCAGAATTCCAATTAATTTGCCTCCCGGGATGAAACAACCACCACAAAACTGGAGTAAGGGCCGTGAATAATACAATGTGCTTATTGTTCACTCAAATGTGTTATTTTGGGAAACTGAGGGAGGGGGGCATGTTTGATTTTGGCGTTTGTGATTTGCTGAAAATTTTCAGCAATTGCCCTCCGGGGTAAAAGGATCAAACAAAAGAATAAAAATGATAAAAATAGTCAGAATTCCGATTAATTTGCCTCCCGGGATGGAACAACACCACAAAACTGGAGTAAGAGCCGTGAATAATACAATGTGCTTATTGTTCACTCAAATTTGTTATTTTGGGAAACTGAGGGGGGGGGGGTGTGTTTGATGTTGGCGTTTGTGATTTGCTCAAAATTTTCAGCGATTGCCCTCTGGGTTAAAAGGATAAAACAAAAGAATAAAAATGATCAAAATAGTCAGAATTCCGATTAATTTGCCTCACGGGATGGAACAACACCACAAAACTGGAGTAAGGGCCGTGAATAATACAATGTGCTTAATGTTCACTCAAATTTATTATTTTGGGAAACTGAGGGGGGCGGGCATGTTTGATGTTGGCGTGAGTGATTTGCTCAAAATTTTCAGCGATTGCCCTCTGGGTTAAAAGGATCAAACAAAAGAATAAAAATGATAAAAATAGTCGGAATTCCAATTAATTTGCCTCTCGGGATGAAACAACCACCACAAAACTGGAGTAAGGGCCGTGAATAATACAATGTGCTTATTGTTCACTCAAATTTGTTATTTTGGGAAACTGAGGGGGGGGGGCGTGTTTGATGTTGGCGTTTGTGATTTGCTCAAAATTTTCAGCGATTGCCCTTTGGGTTGAAAGGATCAAACAAAAGAATAAAAATGATCAAAATAGTCAGAATTCCGATTAATTTGCCTCCCGGGATGGAACAACACCACAAAACTGGAGTAAGGGTCGTGAATAATACAATGTGCTTATTGTTTACTCAATGTTTTATTTTGGAAAAGCGGGAGGGGCGTGTTTGATGTCAGCTTGTGTGATTTGTTCAAAACTTTCAGCGATTGCTCTCTGGGTCAAAAGGACCAAACATTTCGTTATGGGTGGGGTCCAGGAAACGGGCCAAATTTTTTTGCCCTGCGTCAGTTCGAAAATTACAGCCGTAAGTTTTGGGCCAAGCGGAACCTTGTTCTAGGACACGGTCCAAAGAAGCCAAAAATGTTATCTTGGCATTAAGGGGACAAAGGGTGTTTTTTCTGATAAGCTCAAAACTGATAGTTTTTTTTAGCGCTCAGACTAATGGGATTACCACGTAGAAGGAAAAATTGGAAAATATATTTGTTCTCCTGAAAATGAGGCCAGGAAAGGGCCAAAACCTTTTTTGGGCTATCTCGCATGGAAGAGGTACCTGTAGAAATTCGATAAATTGAAATTAGAGATTTTACTCAAAAGAAAATAACAAGTACGTTCTAGTCGAGCTCCCAGACCTCCAATTCATGAATTAGAATCCCAAGACCAGGTTATCACAAATATAGTTCAAAACAAATATTATGTAATTTGTTTCAGACCGGAACTGTGCACCATCAAACTGTGGTTACCGAAGAGCAACCAAAGTCAAACTGCCAATTAAGAAAACACGAAGTTTCTTATTTTTTAAATCACTATTGCCTGTTGTTTATATTTTATCACCAGGGATGATCACATCGAATCAGTGGTCTTGGAATTTTCACAGGGTTTTTATTCAAACAGGAATCACGAGTTCTAGCACCCTTTTTTCTGAACAAAAAATGAGCAAAAAGAGACGGCAATTAGGTATAATTTAATCCAAATGCGAAAAAAATCAACTTTAATTGTGGCACTCTTCTGTTGGAGCTTTCGTTCTTGAAGCGTTGGTGGGGGAAAGGGGCTGGGGGTCAAAATTTAGCTTAAGGAATGACAGATGAAGGGAGCACTAGTCTCACTCACATGAAGCGCAATTTCAATTCGTTTTAGTGTTAGTGTTGCTTTTTACTTCCGTTAATTATGAAAAGCGAGTATTTTTTTCGAATCCAAGTTGAGAATGACCTTAAAAAAGAATAAAAAGATTACGCATTTGAAGAGGCCTACCAAAGGATAAAGGGCTGAGGGACGGCAATCACCCTCATTTAAAGGATAATCTCTGTTGGCTTTAATGCAAATTTTCACTTTTTTCTTAAAAACACGTTTTTCAAATTTAATCTTGTTTTAGAACTGGCTTTTGAATGTAGCTTCCTTTGTTTGCTTTACTTCATTTCCTTTTTTTTTATTATCATTTGATTTGATTTTGTAAATCAATTCTACTGACTGTGTGGATGTTTGGCGTTTACAGTTTTGAGTTATGTCATACCAGTTAGGCTAAGGAGCTGTTGAGATTTTGTAGTTACTCAATTGAGAAATATATTCTTTTTACCCTTAATTCCATTTCTATTTTACTTCCCAATCAAAAATCAAATAGAACCAGCATCAAATGACTGATCGGCCTATTTCCAGAATTTTAATTTTGTTGTAATCACGAGTCAGAATTCAACTGATTTTATGTATCTGAATTTTGCTTCACAAAATTGTAATATATTTTATAAAATTTATATATTTGTATTGCTTCACAAAATTTTAAAAGACGAGATATACACCAGGGACTGCTATATCGCCCACAGTGCTTGCCAGGAAAAGATTCAAGAGATTGCTGATTTGATCAATGCTCAAAACTTACAAATTTCAGGTCTTTTGGCGTACTTCTTTGGGAGGTTATGTCTTTAGGCTATATGCCGTATCCTGGAAGAGGAAATCAAGAGGTAATGCAATATGTGACCAATGGTGGTCGATTAGAATCACCACCTGGATGTCCAGGTCCTATTCATCGTCTTATGACGCAGTGTTGGTCAACAAATCCAGAAGAAAGACCTACATTTGCAACGATCTTAGAGAGACTAGGCTATTGTTTACAGGTTGGTTGTTTAGAATTCTCCTACTTACCTTGGGTTTCACTCTCTGACATGTGAAGATAAATATTGAACATCACTGTTAAAACTTTTGGGAAGCATAGAAAATAGAAATGAGAGTCAATGCACGGGTATACCTAGCAAAGACCCATCGGCGGTGTCTTCCATGTATTAATATAATTTTTTATGTTGAAAGGGTTAGTTGTAGAAGCTTTAGAGAGAATTAAGTCCATTTTCCAAGCAAATTCAGCCCCCTCCCCCCCCTTTGCATACAAGTCCAGTCGACATTGTCTGTCATGAGTCAGCCCAAAAGTCTCGATCATTCCTAAGGCTCTATGACTATCTACCTTAGTAGTCAGCCCTAAGATGAATAAATGGATGATAGACTATCTGTCAACAAGTGAAAATGACATCATTTTTGTATATTCCTCGAAAAAACTTATGCCAGCTGTGCCTCTCACTCAGACTATTTGTCTTGACTTTTTCCCCAATTAGCCATGGATTGATGGCAACTTGATTTTAATCAAGTTGATCGGAAAAAAAAACTTCAAGTGCCCTTGTTAAGGGCCAAAGTTAGTTGAAAAGCAATCGACTCCTGTGCTCTGTTTTGCACCCAAAACCCTATAACACCAATTGTATTAAATGAAAACTTTGAGATAGCCATTCTGTCTGTAAGATCTTGTAACCATGGGTAAACATGACTTCCGCAGCTTCAAGGACAATGACCCGAAATCATGTGACTTATAACTTATCCTGTGAAGCGTAAGAATGACATGTAAGTTGTCAAGTAAGTTTAAGTACAAGAGATGGGCTTGTTTGGTTTTGGCTGTCCGATCTGCATGGAACTCGGCCAAGCGATCGTTCCCTAGGCCAAGAATTTTCCAAGGGTAGAAATCTGAAGTAAATTGCATACCTTGGTACATCAAAAGATGTTGTATGCACCCTACTTTTCAATATATGTTATCTGTGACATATTGGGAGCGGCTTGGATGATCCAGTAGAACCTTTCCGGGAGAATTGGAGGGGAAAGGCAGTAGGTCTTGAACTATTTCAATTTATATTTTTTGGTGCTAAAATATACCTTTTTTTTGGAGGGGGGCAGGGAGACTTAAAAATGTAAAACTTTTTTTCCAATGATGTATCAGGGTGATGTATTGTAAGACACTATATATCCCCAAGTTATCAAACTGATGTATCTACAATATCTTGCGAAAGATTTAGCGGATCTCATTAAAATTTTAAAAGAGAATTAGGAGTAGAGGGAAAGAGGTCTCAAACTTCCTGTTGGAGGGAGGGATAAGGAGTGGGACTAAAATATTTTTTTTTTCTTATCAAGCTTCGATACAAGTTTTTGCAAAATGAACCATTTCGCGACATAGAATATTTCATGGTAAAATAGCAAATCAGTTTGAAAGAAACTATGTATGTGTATGTACAGGTCATCAAAATAATGACCTACAATATTTCAAAACTGTTAAGAGGGATCACAATGAAAATTTCAGAGAGTGTTGGGGAGTAAGGGGACTTCCAATTTCGTGCTTGTGGTAGAGGATGATATTAGGTTAGGTTAGCCGTCTTTTCATCATGTGCATACCACATTAACTTATGGGCCATTTTATGACCAAATACTATATTGACTATAACCATATAGGTGACCAATACTATATTGACTATTCTCCTACGCCTAATTTACCCAGGCTAGGATACCATCTCTATTAGCCTGGGTATTAAAATCCTTAATAAAAATGTTATATTTCTACTTGGGACCCTGTCTATTTGTTCCTGTAGCTGTAAGTTAAACTCAGTCAAGAGACACTACTATATCTATTCGTTCTACAGGGGCATATGCTACTATGATTGAACAAGCTACCTTGCAACTTTTTAGTCTTAAAATAAGCAACTAGATTTCTTTTATTAATACCTTCCCAACCTAAGCAAGACTTATCAGCTTCCTTATTCATCACGAAGAATCCCCCTGCCTATGCGCCCCATCCTCCCTGCCTGAGTAAATAAATTCTATTTCACCAAATTTCATATTTCCTACTCCTAGGATATGAGTTTCTGAAACTCCTAACAGGTCCTGTTCAAACTTTCTGAATTCAACCCTAAAAACGTCATTACGATTCTTTAACGTTGCAATATTCTAAGCTGCAATTTTCATATTGTTAAATTACTGAAATTATTATGGCCCTAGAAATAGCAATGGGACCCAAATCAGTATAGGACTGGAGCTAATGTACTTTCTCATGTCTACGCAAAGTGCTTCAGCCGATTTAGAACCGGACATTAAGAAGTCCCGGGGACCTCCAGTATAAATGGAGGCTTTGCGTCATCCTTGGCCCACCTTTTTCACAACATGGTTTTCCACACTTAGCGATGGTCCTATATCAACAAGAGTCAAAATCCTGCACAAGTAATCTCCCATTACCTCCAACTCCTATATTTATGCCTACAAATATTAAACTACTATGGGGAGGCAGCACATAATTGATAACTTAGCTAGGAGGAGGATTTTCAGCCGAAAATACTCCTCCGAAATAAACAAAGCCTAGAAAAATTATCCATCAATCGGAATGCAGTACAAATACTATGTCGTTTACGAGGCTATTATTTTTCTCGAGGGACACTACTCCTCAAGGTCACCCTGCAGCGCTGTTTGCGGTCATGTTTCTGGTTAGGCAAACCCTAATAGGTCCACCCTTACGTTACTATGAGGCAACTTCAGAAGAGTTTTCCTTTCAGGTATAGGAGCAGAGGAAGGAGCTTATGACGGAAAAGGAGCCCAAAAAGATTTCACAACACCGGAACAGCTCCAACCTTTTATATTCAGCCCTTCCTCGTCATGACATTCATCAGAACGCCTGAGCATTCTAGGTTAGAATGCCTCAGAATCCCAACGGACATACTACCACCTATGTCTTTGAAAAGGCACAGACTGAAAGTAAATTATACCAGAAACATTAAGTGCTTCATTAATTTGAAATTTCAATTAACTAAAAAACAACACAATGGACAAAAATTATTTTGTGTAGTTGCAAATCTTGACTAGAAAAACAATTTATTAATAAAACAAAAAGAACATAAAGCCTCTAGTGAAATGTATAACCTCACTTACTTTAAGATAAAATTCTATATGATATATTTTCTTGCGATCTTGAATGCGATTGGAAACTTTCGTAAATCATCTTTTATGAGCAGATACAAACTTTGTGTTATAGTAAAAGTTTGTGTTGAAATATACTAACAACACAAAGGAAACCCAAGAAAAATGTTTTGAGCTCCCTGATATGTATGATTTTAAAGAATTCAAAAAAATGTGTCTAATTAAAAAAAAAAAAATCCCAATTTAGCTTAAAAGTATCCCTAGATCATTAGAATTGCATTTTCAAAACCAAGGCCAAAGAAAAGTAGATTCAAACTCAAACCAAAATTTAAAAAACATGCTTTTTTTGTTCTCAAGCTAACACATTCTGTTTTCTCATTTATATGGACCTTAATCTTCTCTTTGTTAGGTTGCAACTATTACTGCATCCACGATAATAGAATCATTATCTACCGATATGAATAATGTTTCTATACTTTTAAAAAATCAATACGATTGTTAATAAAACATCCAAAAGGATAACTTTTTCCTTTCAAAATCAAAAGTAAGCTTTAATTTTTGTCATAAGTATTTAAATGACTAAGAAAAAGATTAAAAATATCAATTCTGTGTTCTCATATGACGTTGACCCATGATTCTACCCACAAAAGTTAGAGTTGTTTGATTTTTTAGTTTTTTTTTTAATTTTTTTTTTTGGTATTGCACTACTATGATCCAACGTGAAAGAGCCTAATTTTAAGAAAGAGAGAGACAGACAGACAGACAGAGAGAGAGAGAAAAAAAAGTGAGAGAGACAGTAAGAGAGAGAGAGAGAGAGAGAGAGAGAGAGAGAGAGAGAGAGAGAGAGAGATAGATATAGATATAGAGAGAGAGAGAGAGAGAGAGAGAGAGAGAGAGAGACAGAGAGAGTAAGAGAGAGAGAGGAGACCTCCATGCCGAAGATTACTGAAAGAATAGGTTGTAGTCTCTGCAAGGTCCGCATACCTGAAATCACCTTATTTCATATTATAATAGGCGATTTACGTTGTGTTACAAAGAAAATCAAATTAAAGAAAACAGTTTACAATGTGTTTCTTCTGTAGTTTCTAGTTTAGCAAGGAACCGTTGCATTTTACATATCGAATCACTTCAACTCCTATGCTCGTTTTTTTCTAATTGTGGAACAGAACGTTTTTCCTTTCTTTTCAATGGAACTTGATAGGTTAGCTGTCTTTCTAACTAGAATTCATTTTAGGACCCAGAAGTATTGGCAACTCGTTTAAAAGTTTACTTTCGTCCAAGTTCAAGTGAAAGAGATGCAAGAAACAGACCTTCCAGTCAGTTCAGTACCGACACCCTCACAAGCAGTAAGATTATTTAAATAGATTTCTATTTTACTTTTAACTCAGTTCTTTTTAGTACCTCCATAATACAGTCATGCTCAAGAAATCACTTTAAATTTGATTGTGGCCCACTATTCCCATGGTCATTTTGAAAAGGGAACACGTCATTGAGGCATTTTTGGAACATAATTCTCCAAAAATGGCGACAGAACCAGCTTTCTTAGAAACTGGACCGTAACTCTCAAATTTCAACAACCATTCTTGGGGAATTCTAATTTGCTCGGCCTGCTTGCACCAAGGTTTCAGATAGACTGAAAGCGAAGCTTTTCATGAATAAGCTAATTTTGGCAATAGGTTCACCCATTTGTGACTTTGAATACACTGAATAATGAGCAATATACGTATGTAAACAGAAGACGGAATATCTACGAGAAGTTGCTGTATTGTATAGATTGAATTGCTCCTGAGATATTATTTACATCTGTGTATGTAAGCTCATTCAGAGTGTTTGCAGGTAATTACATAGTAGGGTGAACTTTTGCTTTTCAAGCAAGCTTACACAGGGAAGCCAATTACTTTCCAAACAAACTTTCGTTGAATGTCTAAGAATAAAGTACTAGAATGTAAAGATTTTAAGCCCTAGGCTATAAATAAAAGTTCGCCGATTCTGAGAATTTTCTATTGCTTTTTTGGGGATTTCTCATCAACAGTTGATTCATCACGCCAAATAAATTCTAGTGAAAAAAATCCAGATAGTGTAGGGCCATATTTGGCTCATAAAAGGGGTATGGGTGGTGCTGAGGCTAATGGGTCAAATATAGGCCCTAGACTATTTGCATTTTTTTTTTCACTTAAATTTATTTTGCATTATGAACTAACTGTAATAAAAAGCCTGCCAAGAAGTAACAGCAAATGCACAAAATCAGCTAATTTTGTTTATAGCCTAGGGCCAAAAGTTTCGGAAATCAGCTCAAATAATGCCCCCTGAAACTTTCTGAAGCCATTATTTCCCTAGATCAAGTACTTTATTCTTAAATATGGAAAAAACAAAATTTCGGAAGGTCGTTGGCTACTCTACGTAGTTTGGTTCAACGTATGATTCTTTATCTAACTATGTAATTACCTGCAAACAACTTTAATTAATTTGCTTCCACAGACAGAAGTAACACCTCTGGAGTGATCCAGCCTATCCAATCAACCAATTTCTTATAAATGTACCATTTCCTGCTTGCATATGCCCATCCAACCTTATCAGGACCAGAGCACTTAAAGTCACAAATGGCTAAACCTATAGTCAAAATTAATACATCTATATAATAATCGCCTTCATTCTATATAAAACCTTGGAAAATATTAAAAATATCTTGAAATGACAGAGAAAAGTAGGAAAACCAAAGCTGTATTCATGGGCAGGGTATGGAGTTTGAACTCCAACCCCAGAAATTTTTGTCCGACTCGTAAAAACGTAATGAAAATCAATATAAACCCATTTTGAATACGTTTTTAAAGTATCCCCCCCCCCACACAAAGTCCTAGATATACCCTTGAAGAAAATTAAGCTTATTCATAAAAAAAGAAAATTCCATGAGAATGCAAGTTTTGAAGTTGAGAGTCACAGTCTAGTTTATAAAAATGTTGATTCTCGACCATTTTTTGAGCATTATGGTCGAAAAACGCTAGAATAAAGTGTCATGCAAATGAGAGTTGGGGACACCGTTCATTCTCCTGTTTAAAATTCAGCGCAAATGAATAACGCTAATAGACAAATTATACCAAAAAGACTGCATGTGTTCCTGCAGTTGCTGTTCATCTTGATAAGGTCGTTCATGCCAAATTCCAGACTTAACCATTATTGCTTTAGAATTGTAAACACAAATATAGGACATTTCCTAGGGTTAGTTTTTAGTAGTTTGGTCGAGACCTTCAGCTGAAAAATGTTTGAAGTGGCCATATATTCAATGCTTTTTATAGATTGCTATACTTTTAAAAGTTCTTGCCAATACAACCTTTTGTTCTACGGTTAAAGACTTCAAGGTGTGCTGGTTTAATGCGAAGATTGAAACATTATTTGCCAAACTTTAAGAAGCATTTAATTTGCTCTGATTCAGAACAATATCAATTGTTGTTCTCTATTATACTTATCTACATTTAAAAGCCATATAAAACCAATACATATTTTACAAAATAAATCAATAAGAATCCTGAAACTTTTTATTCCATCACCTATTGCAATTCCAAATAAGTTTTCTACAGTCTCCTCGTATTCTAATCTAGATATACTTTCAGTCTCTTGACAACTAATTTTGGAGCAAATCTTTTCAAATTTAATTATGACAATAAGAAATTACCGCCATATTACCTCAATCAAAGTTTGTTCTCCCAATCACAAGATTTGCATAATTATAACACTCGACAGAAAAAAGTATGTGCATTCAGTGTTGCCAGATCGTAAAGAGAGGATTGTGTTTTCTTGAGCCCAAAATTATGCTTTTTTGAACAGAATTATGCTACGCTTTTTGTTCTTTCCCCCGAATTCATGAACAAGTTAATCAGTTATACGTTGGCATTTTTTTTTTTTTTTTTATGAAAGACAAATTCGAATGTGCCTTATCTTCATAAGAGATTTGACTAGAATATAATCTGATAATAATATTAATCTATTTCTAACTCACTCAGAAAGCAAAAGCACGGTATAAACAAATGAAAGCAAGACTGCAAACAAAATGGCTAAATACAGGATAAAAACGTTTTTGTCGCGAGCTGTCTTTCTTCCAGAAGCGGTCGACTTTGAAAACATAGTGTCTTACCTCATCATCAAAATATTACTTCATATACGCAAAAAAAAAGAAAAAAAAATGTAATCTTTGCTTTTGGAGCATAGATTGCTTTCGGAGGGCTACATAATGGTTTTCAGAATTGTGGAACCTTATCTGATTGTATGTAGGGACGTATCTGCAGCAAACTGTATATTTCGTTCTTAGTTGCGATTTTATGACCAGGATGGCTTCAATCCTTTCTTTTTTCAGCCTGTTTCGCTTTTCAGTCTTAACATCACTCATCCAAGAAAAAATTCTTTCTAAGTTTGCCTTCGAATGCAGTAGGGACAGGGCCCTCTTGGCTAAGTCTGCGATATCTGAAAAATTCCTTCGTTAGTGAAGTTATTCTTTTCACGTATTTTTTTTACACATCAAACATGTAGTCATTTTGCTCGAGGCTTCCTTTCTGGAGTCACTAAAAACATTTGGCAGCTTGCACCACCCGGAGTCAGTTACGTTTTTGCACGAGACTTGGAAATCTGTTCACGGCTACACTTTGTGGTGGAATACTTTTTCTTTTGGTTCCCGGAGCCATTTTGGCATTTACAAACTGAAGAGACTTCAAAAATGATCACCGTCTCACAACCATCCTTGCAAATTTTTCAGCAATATTTGGTTTCTCAGCTGTACACAGAGCTGGCAGATATTTGGACTAAATGGAAAATGCATTTCAAAAGCCTCAAGTTCGTTTTATTTTATTATGAGATGTTATGAGTTGATCTACATTTTCTTAGATTATTCTACGATTATGCTATCCTAAGGAGGATTAGGCTTGGATGCTTTTGCTTCCTAATTATGCTACGTAAAGCATAATTAATAATACATTTGGCAATACTGTCTACATTGACAAGTATAGTACTGAGAGATCTAAATTTGCTCCGTTTGTGTCGATAACCCGGTTACTGGGATGCTCACAAGGATCTAATTAATAAATTTACTTCTATCCTATTTATATAAAGGAATCTTAAAGTTCATTTAGTTGAAAATTATCTTTAATTTATCGTCTATTTAATAAGATAAAAGTTATTTGTATGCTTTGTTGCTCTGGTTGAATGTGGGCCTCTCGGCTATCTTTTAGTATTAATGTATATTTAATAATATTGATAGTTTTGATATTTTTTATGAATCCTGGGATAGCTGCTACTTTCATATTACGTTTGTGCTATTGTATCTTTGCCTTCATGTTTATCTTTATACTGTAGTGTTATTTGATCTTTGTCTATGCATAGTTTTTCGAGCTTGTCTCACCCTGGCTCTACGTCTAATATATACATGTATATGTGAATAATAAAATGATTGATCTTGAACTTGTAAAGGAAGCTTTTCAAGGAAATTTATGCCAATCGGAATTTCGAAAATGAACCAAATATGATTTTTATATATTTTTTCTTTTTTGGTCCGACTTTTCCGAACTTCTGTGAGTGTTTCCTAACTTAAGAAGATATAGAATACAATTTTTTTTAAGGTAAAGAAGCCGAATATCAATGGAACCACTCAAGCTCTATTTCTAGTCCGACAACACCATCAACTTTAAAATTATCTTCGTCTGCAGATTATCTCATTCCATCGGATGTAAAAGGTAAGTAAATAAGTACGAAGCTAGTTATTCCACATGAAAGTAAAGACAGGTTGAACACAACGTTGTCGCTTTTTGTGCTAAAATTTTATTAGTGCTTACCTGAAATCATTAACAATTCAAGATATAACTTGTTGGCAATCCTATCAAGCTTATCAAGCTCAAAACCTCTATGCCTTCCCAAGGCCAGAACATAATTTACACTTTACTGAAAAAAATATAAATGTTTTTACTTTTATAACTTTAATAAATCAGATAATATTAACATTTTGATTACTAAAATTCAGTATATGTATATTAAACTGACAATGCATATTCATTTGTATTTCTTTTTCAGTAAAGTGCAAATTATGTTCTGGCCTTGGGAAGGCATAGGGGTTATGAGCCCAACTTATGTTAATTTTTGATCGTTTTGAGTTTGACTCGGTTATTTATTGTAATTTCTGTTCGTTTTGGGGTTTCATTTATTTATCGATGCTGATCTGTGGTAATTTCTATCTGGAAATCAACTACGCTGAACAAAATGGATATCTCAAAATTTTGATTGGATGTGTTTCGGAAAATGGTGACCGTCGGAAGGGGTGTTAGTTGCCTTCCAATCACTTTCGACTATTAGAAAAGGCAAAAGCCACTCCAATTTCCAATTGAATGAGCCCTTTTCGGAGTTTCTACGACAACTTCTTCGATACGAAGTGTCCTGCTCTAAAGGAAGAAAATAATAAATGATATATTGTGCCGACATCGTTCTTATATGCCCTCAGGGCATAACTTAAAACCCTTGCCCCGAGGGTTGTGGGGGAGTGTCCACTTCAAAAAGATATTTTCTATATGGAAATCAACTACGCTGAACAAAATGGCTATCACAAAATTTTGATAGGATATATGTTGGGGAATGATGGGCTTGGGTGGGGGGGGGGGGGAATAGTTGCCCTCCAATCACTTTCGACTATTAAAAAGTGCACTAGCCCTTTGAATTTCCAAACGAATGAGCCTTTTTTGAAGCGTCTACGACAACGCCTTCTATAAAAACCTTATATGCCCCCAGGGCATAACTTAAAACCCTTGCCCCGAGGGTTGTGGGGGAGTGTCCTCCTCAAGCACATTTTTTTATCTGGAAATCAACTACGCTTAACAAAATGGCTATCTCTAAATTTTGATTGGATGTGTTTGGGAGAATGATGGGCGTGGGGGGGGGGCTAGTTGCCCTCCAATCACAATCGAATATTAAAAAGGGCAGTATCCCTTTGAATTTCCAATCGATTGAGCTTGTTTTGAGGTTTTTATGACAATACGTTATGTAAAAACCTTATATGTTCTCAGGGCATGACTAAAAATCCTTTCCCCGAGAGGTGTGGGGGAGTGTCCTCATCAAAAACATATCTTCTATTTGGAAATCAGCTACGCTGAACAAAATGGCTATCTAAAATTTTTGATTGGATGTGTTTGGGGGAATGATGGGCGTGGGGGGCTAGTTGCCCTCCAATCACTTTCGACTATTAAAAAGGGCACTAGCCACTCCAATTTCCAATTGAATGAGCCCTTTTCGAAGTTTCTACGACAACTCCTTCAATACGAAGTGCCCAGGTATGGAGTAAAAAAAAAAAAAAATAATGCATTGTGGCATCATCGTTCTTTACTTAGGCAGCGCTATTGCGCTGCCTATGATATTTTCCTCGATTTTCCGTCGAGCTTTAGTATCATTTGGGAAAATTGTTAGTTAACTTAAATTTCTTTTTAATATCATATTTAGGGTTATCATGAATATGAATTGTGCTGGTGCCGGCTCACCCCCTGTCCTCCTACTCGTTTTACTAAAGTTCAATTCCTCCGTAACAATGCTCCGAGAATATGGGCTCATTTGGTATGTACTTTACGCAACAAAACAGAATTTTGCTAAATGTGAGGGAGGCTGCCACTCCATTAATCGCCACTCATTGTGCTAGAGTTTAGCCGTTTACCTCAATTGCCTTACATTCACAAACTACTAAACTCTCAACCATTCAGCATCCATGTTGCATATCTCCTATATCTAAATACATGACACCAAATGAAGATACGTTAGTGAGCAAATCCTCACCCTTTAGTAAGGCTCTGAGAACTTTCTCCTTTAAATTTTAGAATTATGGAGGGCGGGGTAGAGCTTGAAATTCACTTCTAGACTTTGCTCCCCATCACAAGCAAGAAAAAGATAAACTGATACTCCCCACGCCGCTGGGCAATTATGCAATACCAGATAACACTTAGTATGACTATATACTAATTCACTTTGTACAGCCTCCACAGCTGTTTCGGAACCAATGCGTCACTGCACTGCAGTATGTTCACAGTAACCGGGATTCTACATAAACAGCTTTTCGTTCTAAGTGAATTGATTATTTCAGAATTTTCAGTTGTTTTGCACCTATAGTATTTTGGACCTATTCTTGACAAAATTATTTTGTTGGCCCTATCAAGGAAAATATAGTAGGAATAAGTAGTTTGTAGTGGTGGGATCTCCTGACTTACTTAACATAGGCACAAGAACTTAGCGTCCTCGACCGATACCTTTTCTAGTATTCTACTACACCTGGTTCTGTATGATCACCTACTGTATCAGCATCGGGAAAAATATCGCCATATATTTTTTGTACATAGGGGGCGTGGCACCTCCGCTCCAGTATTTTTAGAGATGTTGAAGATGATAGTGTAAGCCTCATAAAGGTCACGCATATTTTTGAGGACGATTTACTTTTGTTTCTTATAAAAATGTGCAAGCATTCTAATGCTGATACACGTTTTCTATCGTATAATATATATATATATATATATATATATATATATATATATATATATATATATATATATATATATACTATCTTTAAAAGTGAGCAATAATTGTGTATATGAGTATATACGTATGTTCTCGAAAACGGCTCCTGAATTTTTCGGGAAAATTGGTATCTTGGGATATTCTCGCATAAAAAAAAAAGATATAGATAGGTCAGAAGTCTAAGAAAAATCGTTAAGAGCCTCAATTTTTGTTTTTGCAAATGACGTCATGTACTATGTTATTACATCATATAAGCATCAATTATGACATCATATATGACATCATGTAAGTATTTTTTTATATGATGTGAAGCATAGCATAAATTAGACTTTGAGTTTCCAACGCAACAGTTATTTATATAATATAATGTCTGTTGGAAGGCCAAAAAATGAAAATTTGTAGTTGCAGTTACGATAAATGATGATTCTTTGGAACCAATATTTGAACTATCAAACGTGATAAGAGGTGAAAAACGATAACCTGGACCATCAATTGCGACAAAACCAATACGGACAGCTAAAGCAAAGGCCATTGCTAAATTGTCTGATG
Organism: Artemia sp. Qi Xiang Cuo; assembly: GCF_049724085.1. Taxonomy (NCBI): domain Eukaryota; kingdom Metazoa; phylum Arthropoda; class Branchiopoda; order Anostraca; family Artemiidae; genus Artemia; species Artemia sp. Qi Xiang Cuo. Next base: position 50,933,047 of record NC_142794.1, read on the forward strand.
TAATTAAGATCCAGAAACGTATCAAAAATGAAAATGAAGAGCAAAGACACGGGCGGTTAGAAGATGTGTCGCGAAAACGACAGTAAGAGCGTGTTAAAAATGAAATTGAGGAAGAGCAAAGACACACGCAGTTAGAAGACTTACGACACCGAGCAAGTGAGCAAGTCAAAAATGAAAATGAAGAGCAAAGACACACACGATAAGAAGAAAAGCGGTGGCGTGTCAAAAATAAAAATGAAAAGACACGTGGTTAGAAGACATGCGACACCTAGCATGTGAGCAAGTCAAAAGTGAAAATGAAGAGCAAAGGCACACAACGTTAGAAGACATGTGACACCGAGAATGCGAGCAAGTCAAAATGAAAATGAAGACCCAATACACACGCGGTTAGAAGAACAGCGGCGGCTTGTCAAAATTGAAAATGAAGAGCAAAGACACATGGTTAGAAGACATGCGACACCAGGAATGTCAGCAAGTCAAAAATGAAAATGAAGAGCAAAGACACACGCGGTTAGAAGACATGCGACACCAAGCATGTGAGTGAATGAAATGAAAATCAACCTGGACAACAAGAATCAAAAACGTGTCAAAATTGAAAATGATAGAGATGATGATTGGGTTTGGGATTTTGAAATGGATAAGGTCATCAATGCCTACCATACCTTTGTTAAAAAAAAAAAAAAAGGTTCGGCGATATGTATTTCATAATGACGAAAGATAAGCTGAGGTAAAACGAACGAAACAAATTGAAAGTGAAAGCGATGATGATTGGGTTTTGGATTTTGACATTAATAAGGTCATCAATGCCTACCATACCATTCAAAATCAAATGTGGACTAGATAAATCGTTGGAAGAAAAAGAAGTGTTTGTTCCCACCACCTGAACAATTAAAAGAAACAAAGGTTCGGCGATATGTCTTTCATAGTGACAAAATACAAGCCAAGGCAAAAGAAGAAGTTTTTGGCAAGAAGAGTTCAAAATTTTATACTGGTGAGGTCCTAGAGGAACTAGACGATGGTTACTTTGTCAACTTCCTGAAAAGGCAAGTCTTATCTTGGAAGTTTGTGTTCCCCAGTGAAAGAGAAGAGGCCTTGATAATGCTGATTTGTTTCCTCAAATCCTCGCCCTGGTTTCTTAATGCTATCCCTCCTGAAATTTCTCTGTCCTCCTTAAAATTAATTGGCGTTACAGTTTCTTCTAATTTAAAGTGGGATGTCCATGTTAAAGACATCATCCATAGAGCTAATGTGTCTATCTCCCTCTTTAAGCTCCTAAATAAACTTAGCCCCCCTTTCCTACTCCTTATGGATAACTAGCAGCTTGTAAGCATTTGGGTACCCTGGGACACAATGTAATCGACGCGTCCTAAGGTACCCTGAACCAGGGTTGCCACCAAAACCAAATAAAAATCACCAGTTTTCCACCAAGAAAATCACCAGAAATCACCAGTAATTCACAAAAATCATCAAAAAAATCACCAGAAATCGGTGGTCAATAATGATAAGCTTTACACCAAAAAGACGCGCTGGGCACCCTGAGCTAAGACATTATGCTTTTCAAAGGCCGTCAACTGCTCAAGAAGGAAGAGAATTTATACCTAAAACTGGAATTCCAGGCAAAGACTGAAATTGTCACCTAAAATCCTGTTCCTGGACATTAAGAGCCTTTTTATTTATTAAACTACTATTATACTTTTCTTTGTCTTTACTTTGCGAAACCTTTTCTTTTTTATAGGATTCCATTGAAAAGAATAACCCCAATAATCCTCTTTTGTCCTCAAATCGAATTTCATTTGCTAATGAGCATTTTTAATCCCCCTGCCATAATTGTAAACTTTAGCTCTGAAAAAGACGCCTCAAATGGTGTCAATTTCTTATACATTTATTTTACTTCCGGAAAATTGTCGTGGGTCAAGCCTAAGCTGAAATATCAGACAAGCGGTGATAAATCTTATTTCCCTGGTTCCTTAGACAAGAACCCCTTGAGACTGATCCCCCTGGTTTCTTGAGATTGTTAAGTTCCTTGAAAAAGACCTAGCCAAGGCTGCTGAATCTATGTTCATGTGGAACTATATTTTATTTACCCGAGAATTTTTTGTTTTCGTTTCTGAGCCTCAATACGTTTTTATCCCACATGTATGTATTTCTAGATTAAAATTTGTAACTATGGGGAAGCCGATTGCCAAGCTAAAAGCATACACAGAAGCCCAAAATAACGCCACTGTTTAGAAATAACGAACAAAAACAAGACATAAAGAATGAAAGTCACTGATTATTTCACCTCAGTAAGACAGCAAAACCAGTCATGCATGGAATGTCAACGAATTTTGTAAAAAATCACCAACTTAAATGATTAATTAAATCACCAAATTAAAAGGATAAATTAAACCAGGGTTGCCACCAAAACCAAATTAAGAATCACCAGATTTTCACCAAGAAAATCACCAGTATTTCACAAAGATCACCAAAAAAAATCACCAGAAATCGGTGGTCAATAATGATAAGCTCACTGTTTAGAAATAACGAATAAAAACAAGACATAAAATATGAAAGTCACTGAATTTTTTTTTTCAAAATACACAGAAAAACTTCTCACCTCAATACTTTGAAAAAAATTTCATCTAAGAACCACTGTTTTTTCGTTCACGGATTTAGCAATGGATGGCGAATGCGATGTGCCTACACAACTCTGTTTTACCCCATATTTTCTGTCGGAAGTATACATGTATCAATGTACCCTTATCCTAGCATACCCAATTCTCCCCAATATATATATATATATATCCCCCAATATATATATATATATATATATATATATATATATATATATATATATATATATATATATATATATATATATATATAGTATCTTCATAAGTGAGCAATCATTTTTTATTTATGTATGTAAGTACGAATGATTGCTGTACTTCCTGACACATAAGGCTATCCAGAGCATACAATTCCTTCTTGGTAGGTAGTTCCACGACACATCGAATAGGAAGGTCCTGGACACATTGAATAGGGGGGGGGGGCAAACTGACACATTCTATTGAGAAATAAGGGAATATGATAGCACTCTATTGAGATATAGGGTATTCTTTGCGACATTGTATAGACCATTTCTTAAACCCTTTGTCTTGTAAACATATGGGGTCCAGAGAGACATGATTCTGACCTAGTTTTAGACCCACCCCACCTCTCCCCGCTAGACAGGCAAATTTCTAGCTGGGACACATACTCCCCCCCCCCCCACGGCGAACATAGGTATTCCATCAAGCCTGAAAGTTAAAAGGTCAGACGGAATAAGACCTAATTTTAAGCCGAGAATTTTAGTTCGCAATCCCACCGCTAGGGGAGTTCGTGATACTAGTGCGCTATACTGAGATTTTTTTTTAGTTCCCCACCCTGACGCAAGGAATTCGTAGCGCTAGTGTCACTATGCTACCCGATATTTTAGTTCTGCACCACGACGCTAGGGATTCGTGGCGCTATGCTAGGCCTTCCTGGGATATTTCCTAAGTAACCCCATTTTTTAATACGGGAAACAACTCTACTACGTTATTTTATCAAAGCCTTTGTCTTGTAAACATATGTGATCATGAGAGACATGATTCTAACCTGGTTTTACCTCTCCCCGCTAGACAGTTAATTTCTATATTCTCTCGTGTTTTATCGAATTTAACACTTTACGAGATGTTCTAATCAATCAAATCTCGGATCTTTTTTTTTTTTTGATTAATCAAACTAAAATTTTGCCACAAGGTCTTAAAGCGCTGGCCCTTTCTAGAGTTGAGAGTTTGACCGTAATCTCATTTTTTTTTAATATAAGGCAGGGTAGATTTTAATATAAGGCAGGGCTGGGGTTTCCTGGCGGAAACCCCAGCATTTTATACTTATTTTTAGCTTTTATTATTCCTTATCCTTTTTCAACAGCTTTATGTTTTATTGTGGGGTATACAGAAGTCCTTCCTGTCGCAATAATTATTCAGAACCTCGTGCGATTCCTTTTTGGTAGGTCCTGCCTGCGGCAAATCCAATTCAGAACGTGGTGCGATTCCTTTTTTGGAAGGTACTTCACATCGGAAATTTCTATGGAGAACCAGGTGCGATTCCTTTTTAAGACAGCCGAGTCCTCACGAGTCACGACATTACATCTAGAGATAGGAAAGTCCTCGCGACAAGGGATAGGGCCCTTTCTCACCACTTTGTATGGCATACTGACAGAATAATATTTTTTCCTGTTTTTTTTTAGTTGGATTCTGACAACTATGCAGTACTCAACAGCAGTTATTTACATTGGATAAACAATCTATGATAAATGTAAATTTTTATAAATGGCATGTATCAAACAGTGGTAGCGAACTATAAGTAAGGAGCGACCCGGCTCAATAGCAACCGAAACTCTAAAACATAGAATTTTGATACCACTAGATATATCAAAAGAATCGGCTTTTTATGGTGAGTTCAAATATATAAATTTGATTAATTTTAGTTTTACCTGACAAAGGTTACGAGCCTGACAAAATTTTCCTGATTTTCGAAAAAAGGTAGAAACAGCACCTAAAAGTCAAGTGATCTCAATGAAAATAACACCATCAGATTCAGCGTATCAGAGAACCCTACTGTATATGTTTCAAGCTCCTATCTGCAAAAATGTGGAATTTTGCATTTTTAGCCAGAAGAAAGATCACTAATGCTTGTTTTTTTTCCAGGGGTCATCGTATTGACCCAGTGGTCCTAGAATATTGGGAGAGGGCTCATTCGAACGGAAATTAGAAGTTCTAGTACCCTTTTTTAAGTGACCAAATAATTAGAGGGCAACTAGACCCCCTCCCCGCCCCTTTTTTCCCAAAATTGTCTGATCATAATTTTGAGATAGCCATTTTGTTCATCATAGTTGAAAGGCCCATTAACTATGCATTTGCGCATAAGATGACCCCCCCCCCCACAGCCCTAATGGAAAGGTCTTTTAGGTATAAAATTTGCCAATTGTTGGCGCATAGTATTTGTTATTGGGATGTAGGCATACATTTTCGGGTGGGGGGAGACGAATTTTCTGCTGGGGGTTTTTACACCGGGAATTTTCCATAGAGAGAGACGTTTCCGGGGAGTGAACTTGTCAGGGGGAATTTGCCAGAATTCTTATACTAAATTCTTTTTATATTTCACCGGGATTGAATTGTCTAGAGGATATTTCCGTGGAGGTAGGGCCAGATTTCCTGGCTTTATTTAAAAAACGATTATAAATTAAATCAAAAACTAGTTTTTTCAACTGAAAATAAGGAGCAACATTAAAACTTAAAATGAACAGAAATTATTACGTATATAAAGGGGGTTACCCCCTTCTCAAAACTTTGCTCTTAACATTAGTTTGAATTTTGTCCCACTTCTTTAATAATGACTCCAGAAACACAAGAACCGTTTAATTAGAATAATAAGACGCTTTTTTAAAAGTACTAAGAAACTTTAGCGCAAAGAGCGAGGTGTTGAGGAGGAGTCAACCCCCTTTATATACGTAATAATTTCTGTTCATTTTAAGTCTTAATGTTGCTCACTTTCAGTTGAAAAAACTTGTTTTGTTTGTTTAATGTTTAGGAAGGACTGTTATAGATCCCGCTACTGTGGCCTCTGAGACTGGGAGGTTATATAAACGTCTTGTAAATACTTGTTAGAATTTTTACTCAGTTTCATTTTCCTCATTTCGAGCCAAGTACTGTTTTGCAGGATAATATGCCAAATACTACCGCTTGGCTTTTTGCAATCCACAACTTCTTGTTGAACACAATAAACGCTGGAAAAGAGAAAAGCAACAAAAAAAAGCGTGTGTATGATCATCCTTCTCTAGAAGATTTCCTTTACCTATTTGTAGATACTAGCCTTAGAAATCCCATACAAGATTGAAATCGAATTTGTAACTTTCATCAAGGTTTTTCTGAAACCCTTTTCCTAAAATTCTGCGAACTTTCATATACCAATGGCTTTTGATGAGTACATTTAAAATCAAGCAATTTTGCACATTCAGAATAAGCATACATATTCGATTATGATGATGCATACACTGTAGTCAAAACATTGTTTTTTAGAGTTTTGTTTCTATTGCCAAGGGCCGCTCTTTAACTAGAGTTGGTTACTATGTTAAAACTTATATTAAAATTTAATCTATGGTTCTCATAAAGAGGCAGCAAGCCCCTCCCCCTGTTTAGCCTTATGTTTCAAATTCCAGTTTTATATTCTGATAACAGTAGGAAGCTATCTATAATTACTGATTACACTGCGTGCTGCCATCTACAATTGAGTCTAACGTGACCTAACCACATAGACAATGTTATTGATCCACGAAGGGGAGAGAATTACTAAGAACTTGATTTGCAAAATCGAGGGGAATTATTGATCCAAAAAAGGGGAAGAATTTTCTGGTTTCTAAGGGAAATTATTGATCCATGAAAGGGGAATCTATTTGTTGTTTCTAAGGGGAATTATTGATGCATGAAAGGGGAAATTATTTATTGTTTCCAAGGGGAATTATTGATCCACTAACGGAATTTGAAATGACATCACTTGTTTGCTAGGAATTATACGGGACTCTAAAGAGATAGAAATTCCATTTTTAAATATGGCTTCTATGATCTTTAGGTCACAGAGATAAATTAATGTTCTATCGAAGCCTTAATAGAGTAACCAAGAACCCCTAAGAGATGAAGACATTAATACAGGAAATGGTTTATTGGGAATTTCAAATGTGACAAAGCAGGGATGCCAAAACAAAGGAACACGCAGAAATTACGTTTAGGGATTATTTGGGCGAAACGGTTTGAGACATTTTAGAAGATCATTTAGGCAAAACATTTTCAGGTATTTTAGGAGATTATTTGGGCGAAACCGTATGAGACATTTTAGAAGATGATTTGGGGTGAAATTCTATTAGCGTTATAATAAATAAGTTCCATTTGAACAGTGTTGTGAGGTCCCCTACCCCAACGGCCCCCCTACCACAACGGGCCCCCCGGCTCCCCAAAAGATCCCCCCAGCGCCCCCAAAGGGTCCCCCCGGACCCCCAAAGGCTCCCCGAGCCCCACTCACTTTCTCCCTCCCTTTTTTGAATTTTTTTAAGCTTTTTCGGACTGAATTTTTTAGACTTTGAAATTATCCAACATTTTTCCGGTTTTTTCTTTAACCCATTGGCATAGAGTTTTAGCCTAGAGTCTTAGCTTAGTTTTACTTAGAGTTTAAGTTTAGTTATAGTTAAGAGTTTAAAGTTTTACCTTAGTCTTAGCTTAGAGTTTAGTTAGAGTTCTAGTTTAGTAATGTTATAGTTAAGAGTTTTAGCTTAGAGCTAAAAGGGTCCAAAGGGCCCCCCGGGGGCCTTTGGGGTCTGGCGGGCCCTTTGGGGTTGGTGTAGGGGACCTCACAACACTGTTCAAATGGAACTTGTGTATTATAACGACCACAGAGTTTCACCCCAAATCATCTTCTAAAATGTCTCAAACTGTTTCACCCAAATCATCTTCTAAAATGTCTCAAACTGTTTCGCCCAAATAATCCCTAAACGTAATTTATGCGTGTTCCTTTGTTTGGGCATCCCTGCGCTGTCACATTTGAAATTCCCAATCAACCATTTCCCGCGTTAATCTCTTCATCTCTAAGGTGTTCTTGGTTACTCTACTAAGGCTTCGATGTTATATTAGTTTATCTCTTTGACCTCAAGATTAGATAAGCCATGTATGAAAATGAAATTTTTGTCTCTTTAGAGTCCCGTATAATTCCTAAAGCGGGGGGGGGGCAGATGTCTGAGAAATTGATTGCATAACCGAGGGGAAGTAGATTTCTGGGAAATTGATTACATAATCTGACGGTAAATTATTGATTCACGAAAGGGAAATTTATTTGTTTTTTCTAAGTGGAATTATTGATCCATGAAAGGGGAATTTATTTGTTGTTTCTAATGAGAATTATTGATCCACTAACGGAATTAGAAATGATATCACTTGTTTCCTAGGAATTATACGGGACTCTAGAGATAGAAATTCTATTTTTAAATATGGCTTCTCTGGTTTTTGGACTTAGTGATAAATTATTTAATATTCTATCGAAGCCATCGGAATTAGAAATGAAAACACTTGTTTCCTAGGAATTATACGGGATTCTAAAGAGATAGAAATTCTATTTTTAAATATGGCTTCTCTGATCTTTAGTGACAGAGATAAATTGATATTCTATTTTTAAACATGGCTTCTCTGATCTTTAAGTCAGAGATAAATTGATATACTATCGAAACCTTAATAGTGTAGCTAGGAACACATATGAGATGAATATATTTTACGCGGGAAAGGATTTCCTACTTATTTCAAATGTGACAACGCAGGGATGCCGAAACAAAGGAACACGAAGAAATTACGTTTAGGGGATTATTTGGGCGAAACCATTTGAGACATTTTAGAAGATGATGTAGGCGAAACAGTTTGAGACATTTTAGATGATTTGGGGTGAAACTCTGTGGTCGTTATAATACACAAGCTCCATTTGAACAGTGTTGTGAGGTCCCCTACCCCAATCACAAAGGGCCCCATCCCCCCAACCAAAAGGGCCCCATCCCCCGGGACCCCAAATGCCCCCGAGCCCCCAAAGACCCCCCGGATCCCCAAAGACCCCCCGGGTCCCCAAAGACCCCCCGGCCCCCCTTCCTCCCTCCCTTTTTGATTTTATTTAAGTTTATTCGGACTGAATTTTTTTAGACTTAGAAATTATCCAACATTTTTCCGGTTTTTTATTTAACCAATTGGCATAGTTTTTAGCCTAGAGTCTTAGCTTAGTTTTATTTAGAGTTGAAGTTTAGTTATAGTTAAGAGTTTAAAGTTTTACCTTAGAGTCTTAGCTTAGAGTTTTAGTTAAAGTTCTAGTTTAGTTAAGAGTTTTAGCCTAGAGTCTTAGCTTAGAGTTTTAGTTAGAGTTCTAGTTTAGTTTTAGTTAAGAGTATTATCTTAGAGTTTTAGCCTAGAGTCTTAGCTTAGAGTTTTAGTTAGAGTTGAAGTTTAGTATAGTTAAGAGTTTAGAGTTTTCGTTAGAGTTCTAGTTTAGTTAAGAGTTTAGAGTTTTAGCTTAGAGTTTAAGTTTAATTTAGTTTAGAGTTTTAGCTAAGTCTTAGCTTAGAGTTTTTGTTGAAGTCCTAGTTTATTTTAGTTTTAGTTAAGAGTTTTACCTTACAATTTTTGTTAGAGTTCTAGTTTAGTTATAGTTAAGAGTTTAGCGCTTTAGCTTAGAGTTTTAGTTAGAGTTGAAGTTTAGTTTTACTTTATAGTTTTAGCTTAGAGTCTTAGCTTAGAGTTTTTAGCTTGAAGTCTTAGCTTAGAGTTTTTGTTAGAGTTCTAGTTTAGTTTAGTTATAGTTAAGAGTTCAGAGTTTTTGTTAGAGTTCTAGTTTAGTTTAGTTATAGTTACGAGTTTGGAGTTTTACCTTAGAGTCTTAGCTTAGAGTTTTAGTTAGAGTTGAAGTTTACTCTAGTTATAGTTAAGAGTTTATTTTTTTAGCTTAGAGTTTTAGTTTAGTTTTAGTTAAGAGTTTTTAGCTTAGAGTCTTAGCTAAGAGTTTTGTTGAAGTTCTAGTTCAGTTTAGTTTTTTTTAAGAGTTTAGAGTTCTAGCTTAGAGTTTTAGCTTAGAGTCTTAGCTTAGAGTTTTAGTTGGAGTTGAAGTTTAGTTTAGTAATAGTTAAGAGCTTAGAGTTTTTGTTAGAGTTCTAGTTTAGTTTAGTTTTAGTTAAGAGTCTAGAGTTTAACCTTAGAGTCTTAGCTTAGAGTTTTAGTTAGAGTTGAAGTTTAGTTATAGTTAAGAGTTTTTAGCTTAGAGTTTTTGTTAGAGTTCTAATTTAGTTTTAGTTAAGAGTTTTACCTTAGAGTCTTAGCTTAGAGTTTAGTTAGTGTTCTAGTTTAGTTATAGTTAAGAGTTTAGAGTTTTAGCTTAGAGTTTTAATTAGAGTTGAAGTTTAGTTTTACTTTATAGTTCTAGCTTAGAGTTTTAGTTAGAGTTGAAGTTTAATTATAGTTGAGAGTTTAGAGTTTTAGCCTAGAGTCTTAGCTTAGAGTTTTAGTTAGAGTTCTAGTTTAGTTTTAGTTAAGAGTTTTAGCCTAGAGTCTTAGCTTATAGTTTTCGTTAGAGTTCTAGTTTAGTTTAGTTAAGAGTTTTAGTTAGAGTTGAACTTTAGTTTATTTTTAGTTAAGAGCTTAGAGTTTTAGCCTAGAGTCTTAGCTTAGAGTTTTAGTTGGAGTTGAAGTTTAGTTATAATTAAGAGTTTAGAGTTTTACCTTAGAGTTTTAGTTAGACTTCTAGTTTAGTTTAGTTATATTTAAGAGTTTAGAGTTTTAGCTTAGAGTCCTAGCTTAGAGTTATTGTTAGAGTTCTAGTTTAGTTTAGTTTTAGTTAAGAGTTTAGAGTTTTAGCTAAGAGTCTTAGCTTAGAGTTTTAGTTAGAGTTGAAGTATAGTTTAGTAATAGTTAAGAGTTTAGAGTTTTAGCTTAGAGCTTTAGTTAGAGTTCAAGTTTAGTTTAGGTAAGAGTTTTAACCTAGCTTCCTAGCATAGAGTTTTAGTTAGAGTTTAATTTTAGTTTAATTCTAGTTAAGAGTTTTAGCTTAGAGTCATAGCTTAGAGTTTTAGTTAGACTTGTAGTTTAGTTTAGTTTTAGTTAAGAGTTTTATCTTTGAGTTTTAGCCTAGAGTTGAATTTTAGTTTATTTATAGTTAAGAGTTTACAGTTTTAGCTAGAGTTCTAGTTTAGTTTAGTTAAGAGTTTTAGCTTAAAGTTTCAGTCTAGAGCCATAGTTTAGAGTTTGAGTTAGACTTGAAGTTTAGTTTAGTTATAGTTAAGAGTTCAGAGTTTTAGCTTAGAGTCTTATCTTAGAGTTTCAGTTAGAGTTCAAGTTTAGTTTTAGCTAAGAGTCTTAGCTTAGAGTTTTAGCCTAGAGTCTTAGCTTAGAGTTTTAGTTAGAGTTGAAGTTTAGTTTAGTAATAGTTAAGAGTTTTAGCTTATCATGAGCGCTCACGATAAGCTAACCTAACCTAACTTAAACGTGGAGAAACCTAACCTCTAGCCTAACCTAATCTATCCTATGGTTTTGGTATTTCTATGTAATAATGTGGAATTTTGTGGTTATGTTAGTTTAGTATTGTTATCAATATCTATCGTCCCCCCTCCTCGACTCTAGGCTAAAACTCTAAACTCTTAACTATAGCTAAACTTCAACTCTAACTAAAGCTCTAAGCTAAGACTCTAGGCTAAAACTCTAAACTCTTAACTATAACTAAACTTCAACTCTAACTAAAACTCTAAGCTAAGACTCTAAGCTGAAACTATAAAGTAAAACTAAACTCTACTTCAACTCTAACTAAAACTCTAAGCTAAGACACTAAGCTAAAACTCTAAACTCTTAACTATAACTAAACTAGAACACTAACTAAACTAGAACACTAACTAAACTCTAAGCTAAGACTCTAAACTCTTAACTAAAACTAAAGTAAACTAGAACTCTAACAAAAATTCTAAGCTAAGACTCTATGCTAAAACTCTAAACTCTTAACTAAACTAGAACTCTAACAAAAACTCTAAGCTGAGACTCTAAGCTAAAAACTCTAAACTCTTAACTATAACTTAACTAAACTTCAACTCTAAGCTAAGACTCTAAGGTAAAACTCTAAACTCTTAACTAAAACTAAACTAGAACTTCAACAAAAACTCTAAGCTAAAACTCCAAACTCTTAAATAAAACTAAACTTCAACTCTAACTAAAACTCTAAGCTAACACTCTAAGCTAAAACTCTAAGCTAACACTCTAAGATAAAACTCTAAACTCTTAACTAAAACTAAACTAGAACTCTAACGAAAACTCTAAGCTAAGACTCTAAGCTAAAACTCTAAACTCTTAACTATAACTATACTTAACTTCAACTCTAACTAAAACTCTAAGCTAAGACTCCAGGCTAAAACTCTAGGCTAAAACTCTTAACTAAAACTAAACTAGAACCCTAACTAAATCTATAAGCTAAGACTTTAGTCTAAAACTCTAAGCTAAAACTCTTAACTAAAACTAAACTAGAACTCTAACAAAAACTCTAAGCTAAGACTCTAATGTAAAACTTTAAACTCTTAACTATAACTAAACTAAACTTCAACTCTAAATAAAACTAAGCTAAGACTCTAGGCCAAAAACTCTAGGCCAATGGGTTAAAGAAAAAACCGAAAATATGTTGGATAATTTATAAGTCTGAAAAAATTCAGTCAGAAAAAACTTAAAAAGTTTTTTTTAAAAGGGCCCCGCGCCCCGGCCCCCCGGTGAGGCCCGGGGCCCTTTGGGGACCCGGGGTGCCTTTGGAGACCTGGGGGGACTTTGGGGGCTCGGGGGCCTTTTGGGGTCCGGGGCCCTTTGGGTTGGGGGGGGGGGTGGGGCCCTTTGGGGCTGGGGACCTCACAACACTGTTCAAAAGGAACTTGTGTAGTATAACGACCACAAAGTTTCACCCCAAATCATCTTCTAAAATGTCTCAAACTGTTTCACCCAAATCATCTTCTAAAATGTCTCAAACTGTTTCGCCTAAATCATCTTCTAAAAGTCTCAAACGGTGTCGCCCAAATAATATCCTACCCGTAAGGTCTGTGTTTTACTTTGTTTCGGCATCCCACATTTCAAATTCATATGAAACCCTATCCCGCGTAATATATCTTCATCTCATATGTGTTCCTAGCTACACTATTAAGTTTTCGATAGAATATCAATTTATCTCTCAGACTTAAAGGTCAGAGAAGCCACATTTAAAAATAAAATATCAATTTATCTCTGTCACTAAATATCAGAGAAGCCATATTTAAAAATAGAATTTCTATCTCTTTAGAGTCTCGTATAATTCCTAGGAAACAAGTGCTGCCATTTCTAATTCCGATGGCTTCGATAGAATATTAAAGAATTTATCACTAAGTCTAAAGACAAGAGAAGCCATATTTAAAAATTGAATTTCTGTCTCTTTAGAGTCCTGTATAATTCCTAGGAAACAAGTGATGTCATTTCTAATTCCGTTAGTGGATCAATAATTCCCCTTAGAAACAACAAATAAATTCCTTTTCATGGATCAATAATTCCCCTTAGAAACAACAAATAAATTCCCCTTTCGTGGATCAATAATTTACCGTCAGATTATGTAATCAATTTCTCAGAAATCTGTCCCCCTTCGTGGATCGATACATCTCTTCCCGTTAATGCGCATGTGCAAACTTCGCCCTGGAGTCATTACACCTAGAAACAACAAATAAATCGACCTTGAAAAAGGGAGCATTGACCCCATTAGACTCGATCAATAATCCTTGAATAAATTATGTTCGTACAGCGTTAGACTCAATTATAGATGGCAGCACATGTGTTCATACGGGAGTTATAGGTAGCTTCCTACTGATAACAGTTCTTTGGTCACCCCTTCCTCGGTAAGGGGGTTGACCTGAAATACACAGTAAGACATTTATGGACACTTTTCTTATGGTTCTCAAGGAGAGTTCTTTGGATAACCACATGTATTTTCATAAGGCATAACTGGCCCTCAACTCCTCCCTCTTTCATGCAGGCAAGCATGTGAATTTAATCTTTTATGTTACATTTAAAGTAATTAAATAATTACTTTTATCTAGCAATCTCCTTATTTTTAAAATAAGGAGACGGCTGTAATCCTGGAGCACCCATATTACGTGTTTAGTCCAAAAATATTTCCTCCAAATATGAAGAGGAAATAGGAAGGAAATTCCCCCTTTTTCTTTATATATATATATATATATATATATATATATATATATATATATATATATATATATACCTGAAACTCGTTGAAAGTCGTAATATATGACCCTAAAAAAAATTAATCTTTTATGTTTCCAAACCAGCCCCCCTCCACCCATCCCCACCCACTCACCTCACACTAGACCCATCATACCTCTCACCAAGAGATGCATTGATCCGCCTCCCCAATATCGAATACGTAACTTATGTTGTATAGCCCAAGTATTATCGATGTATTAAATTATGCAAGTAGAGTTATAAAAACGGTGAATTAAATTCGATCACATGCACTGAGTCGAGTCAGATGGTTAAGTCGTGGAAGATGTTTACATCGATTTTATCAATTACGAGAAGAAATTGATTTGTTTATGAATGACAAACAAAGATCCTTGCCAGAATTAAGAAATGATAAGTGGTTATTGGATTTATGGTTTTTAGTGGAAATAGTCAACAAACTCAATGAATTAAATATATCATTCCAAGGAAAAGATAACCTCATTGTCGATATATTTAATCACATCAGAGCATTTGAGAAGGAATTGTTGTTATTTGAATCATTAGAGCTTCCGGTAAAGAGCTTCCGACTTTCGTTATTCTCGAAGCGGAGTCTGTTCCCATGTGTGGTGACGAAATTGCAGTCTGTATTACTACCAAAGTGAATGAAATGACGAGAAAAATGGACAGTGAGCTGCAACAGTTTTCCCGCAAGTTAGATACTCTGAGCAATGGTTTGAAAGTTAATGCTGATTCCAAGAATCATCCTACAGCCTCCTCGTCAGTACCTAAAACGCTAAATGTGGAAAAACAGCTGTTCTCGGTTGCCGTGAAGAATATGCCTCCTGAGTTAGACGATCCAGGAAAGCGTAAAAACTTTATAACAAACTTGGCACCGGGTGGTAAAACATTAGCGGATGCAGTGCTCAGGCGGAGAAATAAAGAATGGCAACTGTCAGTATCTTCGAAGCAGGCAGCTGAAAAAGTCTCGGCAGCCCTCAAAAGTACCTATAAAATTGACAATCGACTTGTTAATTCCCAATTCATCGGTATAGTGAAACGTCTCCCCAGCAACGTGACGGAGGACCTTCTGAAATGTCTGTCTAAAGACTATGAAAAAGCAATCAAGTGCGGCAATTCGCAAGCGTTTAAAATGTATTACCCCTCTAAAAATGCATTTTCCGCTGCCTTAACGAACCTGATTAAAATTGGTTTCGAACTATTCCGTCTGGAAGAATTCTGCTTTTTGCCTCGAAGGTGTTATCGGTGTTATCGGCGAAGGAGAAACTGGCCACACAAGCTCCCCTGAGAATTCTTGTCAAAATCCCACTAGGTGACTAAATTGCAATTTGACTTGGCAAACATGTTATTGTTATGCCTGTCCTGGTAACAGAAAGAACTTTAAAGCTAAATCATGCTCCCAAAATGTGTAATATTCTGTCTTGAAATATAAATAGGAAAGCACTTGAGAAAACAGTGCTGCTTGTTACTATGAGCCTAACAAATGAAGTAGTTTGTATACAAGAGCACCTGCTTTCCGAGGACAATAATAGCCTGCTCAAGTTCTCAATTTCACTCCAATGTTTTATTCGGCCAGCTGAACGTGTGAAATCCAGAGGTCGGCCATCTGGTGGTTTAGCCACTTTGGTGAGAAGGTCTCTTCAGGCGGAACTTATAGTATCGAGTAAACACTTCCTCGCTGTTAAAGTTCGCGATACTCTGATAATAAACGTCTATCTTCCTACTTATTATAGATCTAGCCTCTCGGACACCAAGTTCACGGCTGCATGTACTCGGCTAAGCCGTTTCGCGAAGGCTCAAATTCCTGGGAATACAAAAGTTCTATTGATAGGGGACTTCAACTATGACCTACTTAGTACCGAATCTGAAAGGACTCAAATCGTTATAGGTTCCCTTCCTGGTCAGTTAAATGTTGTTGATAAGGACAAAGCTTATACATTTATCAGTGTTGCCAACACAGTCTCAAATCTTGACCATGTGTTAACGAACTTCCCGGTGAGTGACGAACTAAAAGTTGCAGCTGATGGTTCATACTCTGACCATTTGCCTTTGTCATTGTCAATAAAACTGGACTGTCCAAAGTTGTCGGCTCCGTGCAAATCCCAATGGAGAGTATACAGTGACTGGAAACAAGTTTCGAATGATTTCTTTGCGGCTACTTCTGGCGATATCCTGAGTAAAATAAAAGTTCCCTTCCATCAGCTGCAGAGAAATGCAAACTAGTATTGGAGTGAAAGTGAAATACGTCTGCAGATAAACATGTACTGTGCAGAAATATCGCATGCTCTGAGTATCGCGGAGAGTTTAGCAGTTCATGTGAAGCGTATCCGTAATAGATCGCAGGTAAAAAGGTGGTCTAGAAATCCGGAGCTAGCGGCGGCTTGTGCGTCGGCGAAGCTATGGCTGAAAGTTTAGCATGATAGCGGGAAACCACGAAGTGGAATAGTGAACGAGATTCGAATCCATGCTAACGAAAGTTCAATAAAGCGTTAGATGCCCACCGTGCAACCCTCAAAGAAAATTTTGTGCAAAAGCTCAGTAAGAATCCGAACCTTATTCTGTCGCTTCGGTCTAAGCCTGAAGAAGCTAAGCCTATGTCTAATATTTCTGGTCATCAATGGAGTGCTTACCTTGAATCTAAGTTCAAACTACCTGATGCAGTTCTTTAGTCTAAATACGAGAATGAGCTGTCTTCCATTCTCACCGATACCGTAGACGATTTCTCAGTGTCACCGGTCTTAATTTGCCAGGCCGTTAAAAAGCTGAAAAAGGTATACTCAAAAGGCTGCGATAGTATTTGTGCTCTACATGTTTCTTTAGGAGGTTATGTTCTTTATCATCACATTGCCCTTCTGTTTCAGATGATTTTGACACAAGGGATAGTCCCGAGTTGCTTTAGTGTGGGTGTGGTTATCCCGATATTAAAGAAGGGGAAGCCAGCCGAACAGCCTTCTTCGTATCGGCCAGTAACGATATCTTCAGTATTTTGTAAACTATTCGAGATTGTTTTGTTTGATGAGATTTATGATAAGTGTGAGATGCCTCCACACCAGTTTGGTTTTCGAAAAGGCCTCGGGTACACCCATGTACTTTATCTTCTCGCTAAAATATTACTTGATGCTCATCTCTCGCGAGAAACTTTGATCTTAGGTCAGTATGATGTCAGGAGAGCTTTTGACTCTGGGATTCATGCCCAGATTTTGGTTGATCGCTGTGTAATCGAGGCGTGCGTTCTTCTATTGTAAGGTCACAACGTCATATGTATAGGAACCTCAAGCTTCGTGTTCGTTTGCAAGATGGTGAGCTTAGTCGGGAGATATCCGTACATAAGGAAATTAAGCAAGGGGCTATAACGTCTCCTACTTTGTATAATAACAGTGCTAATGATGCACAACAGGTTATCTCTCCGAGTTATATTTGCAAGCATATTGACTTGTCACTTCTGAGTTTTGCAGATGATCTTTTAAATCTGTCTCGGTTGCTTTCTTCATTAGAAAATAAATTCTCGCGTCTTGAAAAAAGCTATGCTGTTATTGGTTTGCAGTTTAATGTAGAAAAGTCTACTGTTTTGTTTTTTAACTGCCCTGAAGATAATGCTACAGTCAGGCTTGGTGGAATTACCGTAACACCGTCTAGTCACATTACGTACCTTGGCCTGCCGATTGGTCGTAATCTTCGAGAGACCCAGTCTTTGCTTATTGAGCACCTTTCAAAAAAAAAGTGCGCATTGCCTATGCGGGTGTTTTCACTAGCCGTCACAATTCAAGCCGTAAAAATTTGGCTCGTCTTTATAATGCAGTAGCTTTGCCTCATGTCTTGTACCTGTCTCCATTTTGGAAGCTCTTGAGTGCACGAAACAAGAAAGACATAAGGTCGGTATTTTTCAAGTATGCCCGATATCTTCTTCAAGTGCCGCCTTTTGTTAGAAACCGCCATATTGTTGCGAAATATGGAATTGTTGAACCTCTGAGTGCCACGGAGGAGGTAATTCAGAATTACGTGAAAAAACTAGAGCTTCTGGATCCCGAGTGGGCCCACCTTCTCAAATAGTTATGTTATTATGTAGTTCTTTCTGTTTGTATTTGTTTTTCTTGCAAGTTTTGCTTTTTCTTTCTTTTCTTGTTTGTGCTCAGTCTTTTTCTGTTGATTGTAAGACAGGTTATTAATAAAATTCATTCAATATGGATATATATGATTTTATATGTGGCCCGCGGAATTATGATGCACTTCTAAAGTGGCCCGCACGATAATTTGGGTTGGCCACCCCTGGTCTATACTGACCGTTTATTTTTGACAACATGCATCTTTGGAAACAAATTTGCCAAAGCACAGCATTATTGCTTCTGAAACTGGAAAGCGGAGTATGTAGTTTTTTGATAAATCTAGATCGATAGACTATCTCAAATTTTTTACTCGATTTCCTTATGGAATTGTTGCGTTACGCCCCAAAATAAATACTGAATTGATGGTATAGTTTTCATCAAGATCGATCCCCCCTCCTTTGAGGGTGTTTTTACCATATTTCTATGTATATTTGTCAAACCCACTTAACATATGTTTTTTTTTCAGTTATTTTTTGTTCCTTCTAAGTAGGGAATTGACATGAATGAAAAAAGACCGACTAACCCATTTTTGAGATGGAAAAATGGAAGTGATAAATCCCGTATCCACACTTCAGATTTAGAAGGGTAGTATAATGTTATCGTATTACGGGATCAACACTCGAGTGATGTCCGGTTTGTTTGATGCCGCCAATTTGTATGTGAAGGCTTTATTTATCCTGTGTTTTTTACGGAAAGTGTTTACGGAAAGCATCTCATGCCGGATTGAAGAATACGAAATTGACGAGCATGAGACTACATTTCGGAGATTCATATAATTCTAGTTTGGGGCCAAGAAGGATGGTTTCCGCTTATACTTAAACCAGAGCCTATAATGTGTGAGTTGAAGTAGACCTGAATAATGTCAGAGAGGACTCTCTAAAGTAGTCCTGCCAAGTTTTTGTTTCTTCGAGTGGTGATTCTACTTCCGAAAGGAAAGCTCCGTTTTACTTTCAAATATCTTTCCAAGATTACGAATAGAAATAAAAGCAAGACAACATTCATAAAACATGTTATTTAACCAAATTGTTTTTGTTTCTTGAGAAATTGTGTAATTTACTGAGGTTTTTCTTGTGTCGTCCTGAACATAGATATGCGTCAGGACGTGAAAAAGGCAACCAGTAGTTGTTCTATTAGTTATGTTTGGATAAGATAGATCTTTGCAGCCTATTCCTTAAGTATATACAAAAACGGTACTTGGGCATTATATGGGCCTTTCTAAAAAGTCAAGCTTGGTTAATGCTAATGAAATAAAGTAAAATAGGATGAATGTATAATAGTTCATAAACAAATTTGGGCTATATATTTGCATATTAGGGGGTGGGGAGTAAAGCATAGCATATATTAAATACGTAACCTAACCTAACCTAGGTACCTTCCCCCCCTAAACCCCAATCAACAACAGTTTAAATATCGTATACGCAATGAAAACCACGCTATGCATTCCATTGGTCTATAGCGGTGTCTTGAATTAACCCGTCAAAAACGAGTTTTTCGTGACTGGTTTCCTTGTAAAGGCCCATATAGTGTCCAAGTACAAAAAAAAATTATTTCAATAATTTATTCATTATTTTTCAGAAAACAAGTTATACAGTGAAAAGAGATGGGATTCAAAACCTGAAAAAAAGGGTAGGCTTGCTTTGTTTTTGTTTTACACCTTTGGTTGCTTTAGGACGAACAAAGAGACCATAACAGATTTCCCCTGTCGTAGAGATACCACTCTTAACTGAGTAAACGATTTCACACTTAAATCATCCACACTAAGTAAAATTCTGATGTGATGGACCCCTCTGGCAAAGACAAAATACCAAATATTATCCGAAATGTTGCTGTACGGTCAAATTAACTTGATAAGGGTCACATATGACCCTTTAGTTGAACACGGAGATAACTAGCCGTGTCTCCAAGCCAGATTTTGATTCTGTGAACATAATCTAACGACAATGATCAGTAACACAAATTCAAACTTCTTTGGACACGGGTTTTAGAGTTAAAAAGGAAGTAATTAAGATAATCAGCACTAGCAGACCAAGTACCTTGTTTCTTCTAAAACTATCATTTCCTATTTTCATCAAACACAGTTTTTTTCCCAAAATTATATTTTCCCGCCTAAAACATATTCTTTCTGCTCACTAACATTTGTATTTCAGTGCAAATTTCTTTAACTACTTAAACAAGTGCTTAAGTGCAAACTTTGCAAGAACTCGGTAGAGCATAAGTACAACACTGTGTGAGCATCTATTTGTGTTGTATTTTAGTTTATTAGCTTGACATTTGTTTTCTATGAATATATTAGAAGTTTTCTATAGAGACACTATATTTTCTATGGTTTTTATATTTGTCTTTTATAATCCATTCCAGTTTGTTAGGTTTGTGTAGCAAAACAAACTCCCAAACGGCGATTTTTTTTTACACTTTGAAAATCAATTTGTTTAAATTTACTTAAAAAAAGATCCGAACTTGTTGCCTTATGTAGTAAAAAAACCAACTAGACACATTTTAATATAATTTCATCTTTAACCACAATTTAATTCTGACTTCAGTTACTTCAATTCAGGGTAGAAATTAGGTTACTTAAAAGGAAAAAATAATCGAAACTTGTGACCTTGTGTAGCAAAAGAAACCACTGAAACTAATTTCAATTTAGTTTCATCTTTAAACACACTTTAATTTGGACTTTGCTGATCTGGTTCAAGGTAGAAACTAAGCTACTTAGAAAAAACGCATTCACACATAAGCCTATACATTGAAACAAGATTACAAGACTAGACTTTTTATTGAATTATGCCTTATAGATATCGCCAGAGAACTATTTGTTGAAGCAAAGCGCCCCCAAATGCCAACAGACGAAGTACCTTTAAATCCATCATCATTGCTGGTGTCAGAAAGCGTCAAGAGAAAATTGTTAAAAATACCGCAAGTACCACTTAGCGAAGAGCCAGAAGAGATTTCTAGTTATGAAGAAACCGAAATGTGTTTCTAAATGTTGGTGTTTACATTATAAAATGGCAAGGAGTAATAAATTTATCTTTTTTAAATCTTTGCTTATTTATGCTACGCAATGAAATCAGCTGATCAGCAAAACAAGTACAATCTCAAAGCGATGAAGTAATTTGCTATGAATAAACTATTATAACTGCAATTTGTGTTAAAAAAAAGGCTATTTCTAGACGAAAAAAGGAAATACAAATCAGAATCGCTTACCACAAACTCATTCTGGCTTTTATTTACAAAAATGATTTTTCAAAAATAAAACTTCAATCGTCTTCAAAATCTTACTGATACTTCAAAATCCTTATCCTGCCTGTCTTACCTATTTTTTCTAACACTATTGATTATGACGTCCAGACAAAACAACAACAAATTAAACAAACAGAAAAGAAATTAAATTTAATTTAACAAAAATATTATAAGTAAAAAATAGAATTTAATGAAAATTACTGTAACCGTTCAATAGCACTGACATAAAACATGTACAAATTGTTTACTGGTTTGCTTAGGTACAAAGTGTCTTAACTCAAAATTAATTATATAGTTTTTGGTTGTTTTAGCATGATTTTTAGATATTGGATATATGGCGATAAGGTGTTTGCAATGTTTCTTCTGTTCTGCCGTCACTTGTATGCTACAAAATCGTAAAAGAAATATTTCGTTCATTTTTGGAGCCCAAGCTGACTACTACTATAAAACTGATGCCGCATTAAGCTGCCAACGGTTCTTTCCATGCCATTACGCCTGATTTGAGAGATAAAACTTGCCCACATGTCTGAGATACAAGAAAGCAAACTGTAAACTTGCCACTTAATAAACAGCTGTACGGTCTAAAAAGGTGACCTGAAGACAAGAGATGGGGACAGAAACATTATGGAAATGATAGAGCATTCATTTGCGTGACACCAGCTTTTCATTTAGATTCTTGTTTGTTTATTTATTTATTGTAGAGCAAAGATTCAGACCGTTTAAAACAAAAATTCATGGATTTGATTTTCGAAAATTGATTTTTACTGGATCAACAATTTAACGGCGCCTTGTCAGGACATCAAAAGGTACAAATTTAAAACTTTGCAGAAGTAAAGCATTTCACTAGAAAAAAGTGAGCTAGGCCTAAGCTGAACGTCTGTCAATGAGTATGAATGAAGGTAAAGAATAAGGCATTAGACTTTACAGTCCCTACCGGCGGTGCTGATCTTCCCAAGGCCAGAATATAATTTGCAGTTTACTGAAAAAAAAAAATACAAATGAATGTGCATTGTCAGTTTAATATACATATGCTGATATTTAGTAATCAAAATGTTAATATTATTTGATTTATTAAAGTTATAAAAGTAAGAACATTTAAATTTTTTTTCAGTAAAGTGCAAATTATATTCTGGCCTTGGGAAGGCATAGGGGTTTTGAGCCCAACTTATGTTAATTTCTGCTCGTTTTGAGTTTGACTCGGCTATTTATTGTAATTTCTGTTCGTTTTGGGCTTCATTTATTTATCGATGCTGATTTGCGGTAGTTTCACGCTTCGTAGATTATTTGATTTTATTTTTGCTCATTTTTGTTTAATGGAGTTCTTTACTTTTCTTTGAAAAACTTATTTTGTGGGAAAAAGTTCACCCCTTCCACGCCCACCATTTCCCCAAACATATCCAATCAAAATTTTAAGATAGCCATTTTGTTCCACGCAGTTTAAAGTTCAGGAAATTATACCTTTGAGCAGGACACTCCCCCCACAGTCTTTAGGGCAAGGGTTATAACTTATGCCCTGGGGGCATATAAGGATTTTTATTGAAATCTTAGTCGTAGAAACTTGCAAAAGGGCTCATTCGATTGGAAATTTAAAGGGTTAGTGCCTTTTTTAATAGTCGAAAGTGATTTGAGGGCAACTAACCCCCCTCTCACACCACCTTTTCCCCAAACACATCCAATCAAAATTTTTAGATAGCCATTTTGTTTCACGCAGTTTACAGTTCAGGAAATTATATCTTTGAGCAGGACACTCCCCCCACAATCTTCAGGGCAAGGGTTATAAGTTATGCCCTGAGGGCATATAAATTTTTATTGAAATCTTTGTCGTAGAAACTTGAAAAAGAGCTCTTTCGATTGGAAATTCAAAGGGCTAGTGCCCTTTTTATTAGTCGAAAGTGATTTGAGGGCAACTAACCCCCCCCCTCTCACGCCCACCTTTCGCCAAACACATCCAATCTGAATTTTGAAATAGCCATTTTATTCAACGAAGTTTTAAGTTCTGGAAATTAGGTCTTTGAGGATGACACCCCCCCCCCCACAGCCCTCAGGGCCAGGGGTTTAAGTTATGCCCTGGGGGCATATAAGGTTTTTATATAACGCGTTGTGGTAAAAACTTCAAAAGGGCTCAGTTTCGATTGGAAACTGAAATGGCTAGTGCCCTTTTTAATAGTTGAAAGTAACTGGAAGGCAACTAACAACCCCTTCCACGCCAACGATTTTCCAAAACACAATCAATTAAAATTTTGAGATAGCCACTTTGTTCCACGCAGTTTAAAGTTAAGAAAATTATACATTTGAGCAGGATACTCCCCCCAAAGTCTTCAGGGCAAGGGTTATAAGTTATGCCCTGGGGGCATATAAGGTTTTTATAGTTAGAGTTGTCGTAAAAACTTCAAAAGGGGCTCATTCAATTGGGAATTGACAGTACTTGTGTTCTTTTAATAGTCCAAAGTGATTTGTAGGTAACTAGCCAACCTCTCACGCCCACCAAGTCCCAAAACACATCAAATGAAAGCTCTCAAATGGCCATTGTTCAACTTAGTAGAAAGTTCAGTAAATTAGGTCTTTGAGGGTGACAACCCCCCCCCCCCAGCCCTCAGGGCAAGGAATATAAGTCATGCCCTGGGGTCATATCAGGTTTGTATTGAAAGCGTTGTAGTAGAAACTTCAAAAGGACTCATTTGATTGGAAATTGAAAGGGCTAGGGCCTTTCTTAATAGTTGAAAGTGATGGGAGAGCGACTAAATCCCCTCTCAGGCCCACCATTTCCGAAACACATACAATCAAAATTTTGAGATATCCTTTTTGTTTAACGTAGTTGAAAGTTGTGGACATGATGTCTTAAAGGATGATAACCACCCTCAGAGCCCTTAGGGTAAGGGTTGTAATTTATGCCCTGGGGGCATATAAGGTGTTTATAGAAAGCGTTGTCGTAGAAACTCAAAAAGGGCTCAATCGATTGAAAATCGAAAGGCCCAGTGCCCTTTTTAATAGTCGAAAGTGATTGGAAGGCTGGAAATTCTTATAGTAAAGATCGATGTTGGTATAATGTATGATTTTTTGTTGTTGTTGATGTTGTTTAGACCAGGGCACTTTGTATCGAAGGAGTTGTCGTAGGAACTTCGAAAAGGGCTCATTTGATAGAAAATAGAAAGGGCTGACGCCCTTTTTAATTGTTCAAGGGGATTGGAGGGCAACTAATCCCCCTCACACGCCCACCCTCCCATTTGCCTATTATGTTTAAAACTAAATGTTGCCTTGAGATTAAATCAAAATGCATTGTGTTATGCTAATCCCCAATAAGGCATCTCAGCAGTATCCCAAGAACGACTGAGGGTATTATGTTCAAACTTTCGGGGCTACTTCTGCTTTTAAAATTTAACCAAATCAAAATAGCGTAAGCGTAGCCAAGCTATCAAAAAAAGCAAGCATATTTTTTTGCGAATGGTATCAAGTTTTCCATTTCAGGTCAACTAGAGGAGGCATGAAACAAAATTAAACACTACTATTCATGTCCAGATTTTTAAAAGGGTGTATGTTGTTAAAAATTGCTGAGAATTTTTCTCCAGCATACAAATAGCAGACCAAACTATAAAGTCTTAAAAAACGAAAAGATTTAAAGCATTATTTTCTTCTTCCCTGAAAAGACTATGTCAATATAAAACGAACAGAAATTAATTAAAAACACTTTTTCCACAAAATAAATTTTTCAAAGAAAAGTAAAGAAACCCTTTAAACAAAAATGAGCAAAAATAAAATCAAATAATCTACAAAGCGTGAAACTACCGCAATCAGCATCGATAAATAAATGAGACCCAAAACGAACAGAAGATACAATAAATAA
Organism: Artemia sp. Qi Xiang Cuo; assembly: GCF_049724085.1. Classification (NCBI taxonomy): domain Eukaryota; kingdom Metazoa; phylum Arthropoda; class Branchiopoda; order Anostraca; family Artemiidae; genus Artemia; species Artemia sp. Qi Xiang Cuo. Next base: position 50,958,045 of record NC_142794.1, read on the forward strand.
CCGAGTCAAACTCAAAACAAGCAGAAATTAACATAAGTTGGGCTCAAAACCCCTATGCCTTCCCAAGGCCATAATATAATTTGCACTTTACTGAAAAAATACAAATGAATGTGCATTGTCAGTTTAATACACATATGCTGATATTTAGAAATCAAAATGTTATTATTATTTGATTTATTAAAGTTATAAAAGTAAGAACATAAAAAGAACCATCTATCCATGCGCCATCTACAACTTCACGCTGGTAATATTAATTATAGTTGGAATTGTGCATGTATGACGGTAGAAAGTATTGTTGTTTAACGTTAAAATTACAAGATTTATCGGTCAGCCTGCGAAATTTGCTCCCTCCCAATAAAATGAGGTAGCTTGCATGATCATGATCACGGACTGTCACATCCCTCTACCCTAAGCAAATGTCCCCTTACATGCCTAACACGTTTACTTATCTTTAACAACCAACTCGTCCTCTGGAGATAGGCTCACTGGATAGGCTGCGCAGTCGTGAAATTGACATAAGCAGTTTTAAAAAAACGCAATCAAGGCTGCGCCCATACAATCCTCTTCGCCAAATATCTCGAAACCTCTACCAATTACTAGTGTCTTCGTGCATGTAAAAAAGAGACAGCAATGGCTTCATGTTCTTTAACAAGATTCGAACTTGATGAATCGCACTGGCTTCGCAGTCTAACACCACCTTGTCAACCGGTAAGTGCCAATTCTGAAAGTTCTTAAATCGCAAGATTGCTCTGTCACCCAAAACTATCTCCACATATTGATACCCATGTCGCTTACAGTGCCTCAAATAATGCTTTAGTTTTAATTCGGTATGGAATCTAGACAAACACTTTGTACAATAGTAGCCCGTTGCCCCCCCCCCCATGATTATATTTCCATCTCTCACTCACAAAGAAGCCATACCCAGTGATTTACGATTCAATGGATGGACCCCACACTGGATTTATTACCCCTTTTTATCTTTACGTTCCCCCTCCTCAAATTCCATGTCATATAGTAAAACAGTAACAAAATTTTTAAATGTTCATTAGTCCGGCCAAAAGTATCTATTCCTTTGAGTGTTACTGGATGTTGTCCATTTAAAGAGTTAAAATCTACTTTAGGAAACTCTACCCCCTCCTTAGACACATTAACTGCCAAATTGTCCAAATATACTTTACTGACATCAGTGAAAAGGGGTTTGTGGACTGCTATAAAGGAATGCACAATTTAAGCACGGTAGCCCCGTAACGAACGAGCTTGTTGTACGCCCTAACAACCTCTTAAATCTAAATTTTATTTTACACCCCTTTCCCCTCCTGCGTCTTAAAATTAAATCTTTTTTAAACTTACTTACAATATTGTCAATCCATTCCAAAAATACAGCCTCAAAATTGTGTGAGTACGGGTGAAGTGTTTGCATTTCAGTTTCCATATAATGCGAGCCCACCTTACCCTACTTTTAGTTTAAATACAAAAAATGTTTGTGCGATGGATGCCTTAATGCTACTGCTATCTCCCCATTCCCCAATCTGTCTTTTAAGAAGGGCTCGAATCTTGCACACATAGGAGTGCACTATGTCCGTAGAATCTGTAAAAATACAACCCGCCATTAATGAGTTGAATGTGTCTCCAAACTCAGCCCTATACACATATACATTAGGTAAAATAGAGTTTGACACGTAAAACTCTGGCAATACAGTGGGCGTTATAGCATTTTCATATCCCACGCCACTACCATGTTGTCCCAATTCCCCGTGCTCCCCCTCCACTTCACGGTCACTGTGAGTGTTCAGGGGGTGGCATCTGTCTGGTCTGCTACTTGTATCTCAATTGTGCTGGGCCGTAACTCCTCTAATAGCTATCTAAAACTTCAGCATCAAGCCCAAGTTCGTTCAGAAAACTATCTAAATTAATTTTTGAGGAGAGTTATAGTATCTGCATCACCAAACCATACCTCCAATAATTGACTGAGCTAATCTGGTTCGTCTTTATTGCTCTTCCCCTTTGCCAGTATTTCAGGAGGAACCTGGGAAGAGGTTCAATTGAATGCCAAAAGAAGCCATACCCAGTGCTTAACCGATTCAATGGATGGAGCCCTCACTGCATATGATATCTCCTTTTTTATCTTTACGCTCCCTCTCCTCGAATTCCGTATCATATAGTAACACGATAAGACCAATCGCTAAATGTTCATTAGCCCGCTCAAAAATATTTATTTCTTTGGATGTTACCAGATACTGACAATTTAAACAACTGAAAATACCGTCAACTCCCAAATTGTCCAAGAAAGTCTTTATAGCATGATTATTCAATGGCTTGTGTGCCCCCATGAGAAATACGTACTTGAAGCACTGAAACCCCGTGTCAAAAGAAAATTGTTGTACGCCCTTACAACCCTTTAAATCTGAATTCTATTTTATCAGTTGATCACTCTTTCCTCTCTCACCTCTTAAAATAAATTCCTTTTTAAATTTACCCACATTAACATCGAATTTTCAGTATATACAACCACCCCTCCACAACCCATCTCGTTACAGTTATCCACTTTCGTTTCAAATTCATGAACCCAACCCAGAAAAGAACCCTCAAAATTATTCAAGCACGAGTGAAGTATTTGGCTTCCTATTTTCATATAAATTGTCGAAACATCACCCAAACTTTGGTTAAAATAAAAATCTTTTGAAGCAGATACCTTGGTCCATTCCTACCTCCCAACTCGAGAATCTGCCGTTCAAGAAGAGCTCGAATCTTGCCATCATAGGTGTGCACTATGTCTATAGTATTCGTTATAATGCTACCCTCCATAAGTGTGATGAAAGGGTCCCCAAACTCAGCCCTATAAACATTTAAATTGGACAAGGCGTAGTTGGATAAGAAAAACTCTGGTAACACAGCGGGTGAACCAATACCACATCGTACTACTCCCCCTGATCCCCTTCCTTCTCCAGCTCCTCACTGTTACTACGAGTGTTAAGGGGGAAAATGTATGTGGGAGAAAGATCCTCCAACCTTGATAGGATACCCTCCGGTGTGTTTAGGGAAAGATGGTCTACTCAGGCGAAATCATCCTCCTCAGGTAAATTTAGATGTTCGAGGGTGCTTGTTGTTCTAGCCCAGCCACATCCTCCTCTTCACCTTCACTGTAAAGGAGTGAAATAGATGAGACATTGAAGTCTTCCTGGTTTGCCGATACTTTCTCAACGGTGTTGGGGGCAAGCTGATTTTCCAACCAATCTAAAGTCTGCATCAACACCGACACTGGCTACAAGACCATCTAAACCAAATGTTGAAAAATTGAGGAGAGTCAAATCTGAGTTCACCCACTCACAAAATACTTCTACGCCCTCTTGTTCACACTCCTCTGGGGGCTGTTCTATCTCCATGTTGTCACAGAGATTGTCGCGAAACTATGTTGGCGGTGAGACCAAGGGCATCTCAATGTCATCATATAGATTGTAGGTCCCCTGAATCAGTGGTGACAATACAGTTGAGTGAACCTAAAAATAATAAATGTATACAAGTTATTTTCTTTTTATACAGTTCGGTTTTATTAAACTGAAATAAAATACACTTTTCTCACCATGATGAATACCCTATAAAATAACATCTCTTTTTAGGGGGAAAGGGCACGGAGGGAGGGCCATGGGTTAGGATCCCGTGATATATCTTTAATAAGGTTTTTTTCAGGGGGAGGAGGGATTAGAGGGAGGACCAAGGGTCAGGGTCCCTTTGACCTATCATTAATGAGGTTTTTTAGGGAGGTTCGGTGGCCCCACCGTCGGAGGAGGGCCCAACACCCAGTTATTTTCTTTTTGATATAGCTTGATTTTATGAAGCTGAAAAAGAATACATTATTCCCACCAAGATGAATAACTGTAAAATGATTTATTTTTTTTTTTTTGGGGGGGGGGGGTTCGAGGCCCTACTGTCGGCTTTTTGAAGTTGTTCCGTTTTGTTAAGATGAAAGAGAGTGTACTACTTTCGCCATGATGAATAACCTGTAAGTAACTTTTTTGGAAAGGAGAGGGGTTCAGGGCCCAGCACCCAGTTATTTTCTTTTTCAAACAGTTGGATTTTGTTAAGCTGAAATGGCATGTATTGTTTTCGCAACGATGAAAAACCTGTAAAATAATTTTTTGGAGGAGGGGGTCCGGGTTTCCACTGTCGTGCCAGGGGCACTCGTGATTCTTCGGGATTTGCATGGGGGACACATAACCCGGCGAAATCTCATTCCCGTGGAGGGGGGTCATCATGACTTGGATTCTCCTGCAATACAGATTAAAATTTTTTAAGATATGCGGCAACGAGTATCACAACGAAAATGATACACGACAAAATATGTGATTAGAAGAACAACGCCATGGCATTGTTCGACGGCAACGAGCTATGGCAAAAAATCCAGTACTTATCCGTAAAATACCGTAAACTAAGCAATTGTTAACTACAAGTCACTGAGACTCCAGCGTTGCACGTATCAATTGCGGAGCCCTCGATTTCACCGAATAAACAGTAGAAAATGAAGGTGATTCATTTGGAGATTTCTGCTTGCATGGTCAAAATGTATTGACATTTCCCCAGTTTCCAAATGAATTGGTTTGCCTTTTTATACGACGTCATCCGGTACAAATGAGTTCCACAAACGAATCTGAAGCTTAAACTCATGTTCGGCTTTATTTTTATTCAACGTATGCAAACTTATGGCCCTGTAGTATCGGGAGAGGGGTCATTTATAACATCATGCAAAATTCCCATTAAAAATTGCTTAAATCCAGTTTACTTGAAAGAAACTGCAAATTAATTTTTTCATTTGATCGTTCTGAAGTAGCCTACACTTGTATAGCGTCAATTGAAATCTCTCAAAACTGACTTCAATGGAATCGAAGGATATAACTTCCCGTGGTAATTTCATTGAAGAAGCTTTTAGAAATTGTCTTGCAAATCAAAATTACACACGAAAGAAGAATTCAGGTAAAAAATTCTCAATTCAATTGAAATTGTTGATTTGCACCCCTACGATTTAAAACTAGAGAATACCAAAATAATTATGATAATGCGCAATTCAGATATTTTAGAGGGCATGCGCATTCAAACACGTCTGATAGTTATTGAATGACGTAGCAACATAATTAAAGCGAGATAATTGCTGGAGAAAAAAACTGGAACAAAAGTTCACACATCTGCGGACAGAAGACATGCGATAGTGAAAAACTGATACATACAAGCCTACCACGCACCGAGTACCAGGGGACTCGCAGATGGTGACTAATTATTTGATGCAATACCCTGTATCCGTTAATTTTATTTAATAAAAGGCATTTAATACAGTGCTTCCATTCCACTATTGTGGGAATAAAGTTTTTAAGTGCCAAAAAAGATTAGAATAACAGTAGGACACAATCCGGAAGTAAGTATGTTATCGTGTTTACTATTTGAACAGGAATGTTAACAAAATTGATTCTTACGCTATATTACAAGTGTTTCCACTTCAAATTTTTTCAATCCCTAAAAGGCTGGTGGAAAATCCCTAAAAATCCCTATTTCCAATACCGAAATCCCTAAAATTTTCCCCCTTTTCTGACTTCTTTCCAAGTTACAAGGAAAGACTTATTAGGCTGACTTTTAATAGCATTTGTTCAAGACGACTTATTTTGCAACTCAAGACATTTTACGTGTACCAAAATATCTTCTTTTATGTTTAAAATAATGCTTCGTATTTATGGACTAGTTAAGTTCAGTTTGGATTTATAGATTCCTGGTCCAAACCTCAGATTCTGGACTATATGAATATATTTTATTTATTTGTTTTTCTTTGCCATTATTTTTTCCTTCTCTATTACTACTTTTGAAACACCCTCGTTTTTATTTGAATTGGTACGAAGGATTGGCATGAATGATATCCAACCGGTCGCTTTTTCAAGCATTACTTTGTTTAGACTTTTTTTATATTGAGTTGCTAATTTTAAGCAGAGTAAAGTAGCAAATATGAATCACTTAAAGCTTGATTTAAGGACAGTGCCTGATTTTGGATCTTCTGAATTATTCGATTTTAACTAGTGTAGACTGATACCTGCCTCCCAGTTTCTCAGAAAATGCCGAATGTAGACGCACTTTAATTTTTATTCAGAAAAATTTAATGAGAATTGCCCAATAATAAGATTAAGACAAAACACCAAATACAAAGATTAATACCCCGAGTCAACGTTGTCGTCGCTATTCCCATCGTCTTTCCCAATGCCTAAAAAAGCGACGCATTGGGACGCAGTCACATCGGATTTCAGACTTCTCTTTTTCTTTAAACTCTCGGTGAACGTATGGGGGCCTTTACGCTTCATCCCATACTTGACAGAAATCGTCACAGCCAAATTTGTGTTTTTGAGCCCATTCCTCTTTTCATTTTTTTTTTACTGTTTTCAGAACTCTGAAAAGTCTTTCCACAACGACATTTTAGCAGGGAAGTAAAAAAAAACCGAATGACATGAAGAACGCTAGTGAACCTAAGCACGCCACTTGGCCTCTTGATGAATGCCACCCAGTTCTAAAAATCAAACCTTCAGTCCTTCCCCGTTGGTTATTTTGTTTCAAAATTCACGGGTCTATCCAAGTCCGGCAAAAACAAGAACGTTTGTCAATCGCTTTTGCCGAAATCCCGCCGTTGTATTAAGAATTCCTATTTCCGTAACAAAAATCCATAAGCTCGGCAAGAAAAAAAGTAGAAAATCTAAATTTAAAGTAGAAATAAAGTAGTCTACTCTAAAATATAGTAGAAATGGAAGCACTGATTTAATAGACTAATTTTTATAAATTTTCCGGGGGTAACGGTGTACAATATGCCAATATGTCTTCGAGACTGAAAGGCTAGATATAATATATATCCTGCCAATAGTCCTCAAAACCTGCCCTCGATATAATTTTGACCCTCTCTGGGCCACAATGCAAGAATGCTGCAGTTCCATGTGGCTTTATTTTTTTTCTTACTTAAAAATGACACTAGACCTTTAAATATCCATTAACGGTCTAAGATTAATAGTTCGACATGATACACGTTTGGGAAATAAAAGAAACACATGTGATTCAATCCTTCCTACCACACTTTCCATTACCACCCTACCATAGATATACACAAGACTTTCAGCTTTGTCCTTCACTTACAAACTGTTTTGGCTAACCTTCGGTGCGGGGTAAACCTATTCTTCTGTTCTTCTCTAGGAGAATGTTGGCAGAAGGTATTTTTTAAGAGTAAAATCCCATAGTAGCCAGATTTATTTGCACTGAGGAGTTAAACAGGGTTGATTATGAAGTCCTGGAATTATCATCAATGTAGTCTGCTCTGCCACTCGTAAAATGCCACGTTTCCTGATTTAGCCGCGGATGATATTATCTTTCTGTCTGGTTATTTGCAGTCGCCGCGGATCGCCATTGACAGCGTTTATGATGGTTTACTGTGAATTAGTTCATCAGCTGCTTCTTCAAAACCAATTTTCATGTCTTTAGTCGTCGCCAGCTTTCTGGCTGTAAGATCCAGATTGGCTCTGCCACTGTCAATGCTTCTACAATTGATAGCGGCATACCTAAGTAATTCGGTCTTTCATATGGTACATCAATTTGCGTGACACGATTACTCACTGTCGATGCACTATTGGAGAAACTGAGAAAGTGTTCTGTACTTCTCTCCAGAGTGAAAGGTCACTTAAAAAAAAAAATCATTTGACGTTTTAACACGTGTCACGTTTTTTGTTCTTCCTTTTTTCTTCTTGGTTACTATTTGAAAGCTTGTTAGCGTTACTGGACGAAAACTGATTACTTTTCTTTTTGCAGTACGTATGTACAGAGGCTCAAATAAATTGCAATTATTGCTAATATCGTAACGTCCAGTAATTATCTTATATTTCTTATAATTCTATCTGGTAATTGTTAGTTTTAAATCCTTACTTAGTGACGTAATAATTGAATCAAACGCATTTACCCCGAAAAAAGAAAGGTTTGGTATGGGTACTGTGATTTTTATTGCTTACATCATGGAGAACAAATACACAAATTCTTGATTTGAAATGTGATATAAAGTAATTTGGATATCCACCTGATTTTAGAATGTATAACAATTTAAAAATAGCATTTCAGCAACTTTGTAATGCACATCAAACAGCAACTTCTCCAACAAAAGAACGATCCGTAGTGATCAGAGACGACGCACAAGCATTGCCTTAGTAAATGCATTATTCTACACAATACACATAATGTCAATGATAGCAGAGAAAAGCAAAAAAAGAACGCAAAAATAAAGAGGAGATGGAGAGAGGGAGGGAGAGAGAGGGAGGGAGAGAGATAGAGAGAGGGAGGGGGGTTAAGGGGACCAATTCAGAGACCAGTGAAGATCTGCCAACCATCCATAAATAAACGAAAAAAATATGAAAATTCTGCCATATTTGAAAAGGAACATGACAATATTCTGACAGAACACCTTCAAACCCTTTACAACCGCCCCTGGAAAACAGTTGGTGGACTACCTGACGTTTGTGTTTGATAACACACATTGACAATTGAAATGAGAATGTTACTGAACACAGCCATCTCATCATGAAAAAAAAATTCCCGTGCTGTATTTTTATTATTTAGAAAAAAATACAACTAATTGTAAAAAGCTTATAGAATATTTTCTCAACAGCAAAACAAATTTATAGAATAACCACGATTTCGTTAATTTCAGATAAGTACTCATAGAAGAGAATTACCACCACGTAAAACGCATTGTAATACAAGAATAATAATATTAATAATATTTAATTCAACCACTTTCCAAATGTCATCTAAGGACAGAACAAGATATTACTTTATTACGTAACAGCAAAAGAAAAAAAAATGCACGGGGTAATAGATATAAGAAAGTTATTGCGTAAATATTGTTACTCGATCAACAAGATAATCTCGTTCTGAGAAACCTAAAAAGTACTGCAAAAGGGTTACTTAGGGAAAGATGACCAGAGTGTAATTAAGTCAAATCAAAATCGAACTTCGACTGCTAAAAAGAAGTAGCTTATAAAAAAAGAAACAAAAAGAAATCACATAATGACACATCGAAAATGCATAGTGCACCTGATTCACTTTCCTAGTCTTCTTTTACGATGAGAAAGTTGGAGTTATGGACTCCAATGGACTGAGTGCTTTTTGCGAGTTAAAACGAATAGTTGTTAGATGTTTATACATCGTTTAGATTAGCGTGCGCTACTTTTAATAAGTTATTTTTTTTAAGGCTGCCAAATCTTTGCTTCAGTGCTGCTTCGCTCAGATTTTCAGAGGAAGTCCAAGACAAGCCAAATGTTAAATAAATCTGCTGAACGACTGGAAAATTTCACTACTACAGAAACAAATGAATTCAAAAGTTAAAACACAAAATTGCCAAAAATATGAGGCTCAGAACAAAGGGGAAAAGAACATTACCTTTTCGACGGGTAACAGAAACATCTAATTGGATCCATAAAGAACTCAATTTTCATTCGAATCTCAACTCGTTGCCAAGACATCCTCCAAATTCAATGGTTCAGCAACGTTGCATTTAGTCAAAATGGGATAATCTCTAGCGGAACTTCAGAAAAGCAGATATTTCTAATGTCTTTTTCTTTTGCAGAGAGACATGAATTTAAAATCATTTGTAGACGGCCTTACAAAAATGAGGAAAGTCAAACCAATTCTAGCTAAGAATAAACCCAAAGGTACATATCTCTGACTCTGGCTTCCACTGAACCAATTAATTCTAGTTGAAACCTTACCTCCAACTAGACGATTTTTATATTAAAAAAAAAACAAAAAAACCTGGGCTGGAAGACCAGTCCAACAAAAGATATAAGTTTTGGTTTCTCATTCCGTTAAATAAATCGAGAACATCACGAAAGTAAGCAGTCAGTTTTCTCTTATATTTTACTGCAACAGTATATAGTGTTTGGATATTAGGCTTTAAAGATGTGAAGGCCTGTCTTTCTATGAAGCTAGCTCCAAAAGAACATACATTAAAGCATTTAACACTTTATCGTGGAACTTTTTTTTTGCCTATGGTATAGGTTGCTTTTCCAAAAAGCACAGCCGAAAATGTAATATTGCTTATGTTTTTACGAAGAAACAAATACGATTTTAATGTAATATTAAAAAAGAAACAGCTAGGTCAAGATCCTAAATTCCTACCACCAAAGTTCAGTTGAAAATGGGCCAACCAGAGCGTCTAAAATATATTTTTGAAGGTATGCCCCTCCCCCTCCAGAAGCTTCCCCAATTCTTCTAATCGAAGATAAAAATCTCCTGCAATATCGAGAAGTAAAGAAAAAGGATCAATTACGCAATAAAAAACCGTTACTATTATCCAAAACTTTTTAGCAAAATCAAGATAAGAAGCTTGTTTTCAAATGATATTTGCCGTAAAACAAGCTTACAAAGGTCCTACAATCTTTGTCGTGTTTTTCTATACTATTATACGGAGTGCAGTAGCTTATTCCCGGGCATCTTAGAATGTTTAAAGTTCGGTGAAAGTCTATGGGCTTTTCCGTGTTACATGCATAGTTGAATTCTCAAGTTCTATCAAATGTCCATTTCCTAGGTGACTATATTAATATTGTAAATTCTGTGTATTTGCAGTAATTCCTCTAAGTTGACAGATTAAAATAGGGCAGTTCCTGTTACATGTCCTGATGTCTATCTCCTAGTTTTACTGAATATTAAGGTTACGTGAGTCAGTTCTGGTTCTGTTTCTGTCCTCATCGTATTTACATTTACTGTTCCAACTGTATTATATGTATAAATAAACATTTTATACTTTACACATAAACTTTAGGAAAGTTAGAGGCGCTAGACATCCTATACTGGTCGACCCCCATAATGTAGGTCAACGCTACCATAAGACTCAAAAGAAGAGAGCACAGTCACACTTTACAGAGTGGTGCAGCGGTTTTCGCCAGAGAGGATTAGAGTTCTTACCATCCTCTAGATTTCAATCTGCAGTTGATAAATATCAATTTGAAATTTTTATTTTGTAGCCCATGGCTTACATTGTCGTCGTAAGTTTTCAGTCTGAGTTTTTCAAGAACCAGCTTTAATCCTTGTTCCATCTCTTTACCTCCCAATTTTGGTAAAATGCACCTTTGTCAGCTATAATTGTGGCGTAGAGAATATTCACTGAAAGCTCTTTCGGCACGTGCACAATTGTGTTATTGATTTGTGCTTAGAAATTTTTCGTCATTTGACTTCAGTCTAGAATTGTTGCTGTTTTCATCAGCAAAGGTTCCAGGTTCCGGCTTCAGTTCCAAGTTCCTGCTCTAGATTCCAGTTTTAGAAAAAAAAGTAAATAACGTCGAAGGACAATTTACGAAAGTAAGTCATGCATTTTAAGTTCGCACGCGAGTAGGAAATCTGTTTCCTACATTTTATGTAGTAAATATTTCCTAATATTTAGTAACGATTTTGCCTTGTTTTTACAGTTTGACCTAATATATTTTACTCAATTTTTTTTCTCTTTTAAAAAAAGCGCAATTCCAATTTTAGATCCTTCAGATCCTGAATTTGATAGAGATATTCCTTCATCCTTTTTGAATGAAATAGGAAGTAAAGCTTGAAATGCCCCTTTGAATTTTGATTCTTCAAGTCGGGATTATAATCCCACTTCAGTTGTGAAATTCTTGACTACTGTGGGTAATTTAGTCCCCAAAGAAAGGGCCACTATAAGAAGTAGTTTGGATATGGGAGATATTTCGGGAGATAATATAACCGATGCACCTATTGAGGGTAAGAGCAACAAGGAGAATATGAATCAAAGAGTAATTGGGTCAGTAATGGATCCCCTGGGAAATATCCCAGTTCTTGAAAATGCAAAATTTATAAAACCTTTTTTAGCCAATTGAGAAGGGATAAAAACGCTGCTTCGCTGGTCAGACTCTTAAGTGATAGGTGCAGTACCCCTTAGAGTAACAGGGGCATTACTTAATTTTTTTTAGGATAGAGATTCCTCAAATATGAGAAATTTAGAGGAACTTGAAAAAGAAATGACGCAGGCGTATTTACCACGAAATACAGCTAAAAAGAAATTTTGAGACTTAGCTGAATTGAGGCAATCAACCAATGAAACTGTGTATCAGTTTTATAAGAGGGTAGGTTGCCACAAAATCGTATCGATCGGGGTATGGTGGTTTAGTAGGGTTTTCCGATAATATAGACCTGGATTGTTTTATAGAAGGCTCAAGGCTAAATATTAAGAGGTATTTATTAGAACACCAGGATGATTATGATTCCGTTTCTGAAGCATATAAGAGAGCGCAGCGTTTTGAAGCTATTGAAAACGCAATTGGTGAGGAAAAGCAGGAATTTTATTAGTAACCGCAGATACTGAATTTTGTTGGTCAGGACAGAATGAAGAACTCCGTCAGAACTGGCCTGACGTAAAATGTGACCAGGGGGAGAGGTAGATTTTTTTTTGTATAGGATGTAGGGGTCAGACCAGGAATATAGGCAGAAATTATAGTACACAAAATTATGACGAGAAATCGAGAATTTATTATAAGGTACTGACATAGAGAGGATCAGTGTTGAGAAAGATGAAGAATTTATTATAAGGTACTAACCAAGGCCGTACACAAGATTTTTTTTTTCGGAGGGGGTTTTACTGAAAAATTTTTTTGGGGGGATTTTACACAAAAAAAAACTTAAAAAATACATACAAAATTTTCTTATGTCCATTTTGTTACGTTTTTACGTTGAGACAAACATTTTTTTTCGAGGGGGGGGGGGGTCAAATCCCCAAACCCCCCTGGATACGGCCTTGGGTACTAACGTAGATAGGCGCAGTGTCGCGAAAAATGAGGATTTTATCATAAGGCACCGACGTAGAGGGGTGCAGTGTCGAGAGATGAGGCTGGTAAAGGGGCGAACTACGGTTGACCAAAGGAGCAGATATCTGATAATTTGTTAGGCATTGACGTAGAGGCGTTGCGTCGAGTGGGATGAGGCTGGTAAAGGGGTGAACTACGGTTGACCGAAGGACCAGATAACAGATAATTTATTAAGCACTGGCGTAGAGGCGTTGTGTCGAGAGGGATGAGGCTAGCGGTGGGGAGGACTGCGGTCTGGAAGAAGAACCAGGTGTATCTTCCAGCTAATTGCGTCTTGGCTGTTAAATATTTTTGACGGCCTGTTTCAAAAAAATATAAATGTTTTTACTTTTATAAATTTAATAAATCAAATAATATTAACATTTTGCTTACTAAATATCAGTATATGTATATTAAACTGACAATGCACATTCACCTGTATTTTTTTCAGTGAAGTGCAAATTATGTTCTGGCCTTGGGAAGGCATAGGGGTTGTGAGCCCAACTTATGTTAAAATATACTGAAAAAAATATAAATGTTTTTACTTTTATAACTTTAATAAATCAAATAATATTAACATTTTGATTACTAAATATCAGTATATGTACAACTGACATATTACTGACAATGCAAATTCATTTGTATTTTTTTTTCAGTAAAGTGTAAATTATGTCCTGGCCTTGGGAAGGCATAGGGGTTTTGAGCCAAACTTATGTTAATTTCTGCTCGTTTTGAGTTTGACTCGGTTATTTATTGTAATTTCTGTTCGTTTTGGGTTTCATTTATTTATGGATGCTGATTTGTGGTAGTTTCGCGCTTGGTAGATTTCATTTTATTTTTACTCTTTTTTGTTTAATGGAGTTCTTTACTTTTCTTTGAAAAACTTATGTTGTGGAAAGTTTTTTTTAATTAATTATAAAATGATTTTGGTTGTCATACATATGCTGAGCTATGTTCTCTTCTTCGCGATTAGCCAGTGTGGTCTCAGAAATTATTTATCTCAATAAAGGTCGCGGACCAAGGGGGTCCACAATAGAAACCGGGGCACCCTCGACCGGAGGGCATAATACAGGCAGAGGAGGAAGGAGTCACCTCGAATGTACACTCAGTAGGACCAACCAGACTGTGGACACGTTTCGTGAGTTAAAAACCTTCTCCAGGCAATGGGTTAAATTGCATGGTGACGCAGAACGCCATCGTGGGAGGATACTTTATATGTGGACAGCTGCGGCAGGGCGTAAAATCCAGATCTATGGGCAACAGTCTCTGCAGAGGGCTGCCTCGAGGAGATTAAAGCCTAGTAAACAACACTGCATTTGCACGGATATTTCTGCTAGACTTGGCCTGTCTTGGAGGGCATTTTCGGGCTGACAAACCTGTTCCTACCTAATTTATCTACTATATGTTGCCTCCCCTCAGAAGCATAATATTTGTAGGCTTCAGTGTAATTTTAACGAGTCACAAATAGTAGCTTTAGACCATCTGTTCAGGATTTCCACTCTTGTTGATAGAAGAGCATCGCCAAGTGCTGAAAATCATGTTGTGACCAAGATCGGTCCAGTTTTGAACAAAGTCTCCATTCGACCGGAGATCCCAGGGACTTCTTATTGTCCAGTTTTAAGCAGGCTTAAGCCTTCTGTGTGGACTCGAGGTGTGTTCGGTCCCCAATCTGAATTGGTTCTGGGACCATTGCTTTTCCTGAGGCCAAGGTAATTTCAATGATTTAAAGAGTATGAAAATTGCAACTTGGAAGGTTACGACGTTGAAAACACTTATCGTATCAACATTTTGACTGACGTTGAACTGGGACTTACTACCGAGTTTCAAATACTCATAGCCCAGGGGTAGAAAACATGAAATAAGGTGATTTAGAATTTATTTATTGAGACAGGAAGGAGGGGGTACATAGACAGGGAGTAGGGATCATGATGAATAAGGAAGCGGCTAAGTCCTGTTTAGGTTGGTGAGATATTAACAATAGAATGCTAATCACTCATTTTATGACTATAACGTGCAGAGTATCAGTCATAGAAGTATATGCCCCTGTGGAACAGACTGACCGAGATAGTATTGACTCAGGTAAATTTTACGTAGAGTTGCAAGAACAAACAAACAGGGTCACAGGTAGAAATATGGTGTTTTTATTAGGAGATTTTAACCCCCAGGTCAGTAGAAATTGGTATGGATGATATCCTGGCCTATATAAATTTGGAGTAGGAATAAAAAGCAGTAGTGGCTACAGACTGCTAGTTTTGTACGTGTAACAATCTAGTATTAACCAATACAGTATTTGTTCATGAAATGGCTCATAAGTTGTGAAACGTGTTTATGTAATGTAAACATGGTATTCACATGATGGTAAGAAAATTAACCTTATTGATTAAGTTATTGTAAAACGAAGACTGAAAGGATCAATACAGGATACTTGAGTAAATCAGAGTGCTGTTGTTGATGTTACCAAATAGTTGTGTCTAGGGTTAATTGAAATTTCGGAAAGGGTGCCTACATTCCGCGAATCTATGACGTTGGTAGACTCTGGGATGGACATTTCAGATAAACTTTCCAGGAACAGTTGAATACTAAACTAAAGAGTTTGAAATTTGACAATTTAGAATATGGATGGAATAATTTTAAGAAAATGATTTGTTAAGTTGCTGATGGCGTTTTAAGGAAAAAATTTAGGAAAATTAGGAATAATAGTGAAAATACTTCATGTTTAATAGAGAAGAATAGGGGCGTGTACAAGAATTATCTTAGTAGTACATAATGTAAAAGAAAGAGGAATGTAAAGAAAGTTGGGAAAGTATTAAAATATGAACTAAGGTCTTAAGTGGAGGCCATGGATAAAATCACCGGGAACCTGGAAGAAGCAGCTTGGCGGCATAATAACCAAATATTGTACTGGCATGTCAATAGAGAGGGAGTAGTCAATCTGGAATTGTCTCACTTAAAGATAGGAACGGGCAACAATTAATGATAAGAAAAGAGTTAAAGAGAGATGGGCAGAACATTTTGAGAATGTGCTAAAGCGGTGTAGTTACAGGAATAGATATAGAAGAAAATAAAAAGCTTGTGACATCTTGGATATGAAGGAATGTTTTGGATATTTTGTTATGAAGAATTAGAGACAGTACCAAAAGGATAAAAAAAAAAAAAAAAAAAAAAAAAAGTTAGTGAAGCTGCAAGTGCTGATATAGTGTCGTAAATGAGTTTCTTAAATATGGTGGATATGAGGCTAGAAATGAGTTACTGAAAATTATGAAAATGATTTTTCAAAAAGGGGAAGTACCTAGCGATTTTAGGAAAACCTTAATTAAGCCCCTGTATCACAAAGGTTATCAAAGTGACTTTGGTAATTAAAGAGGCTTTAGACCGGTGTCTGTAGGTAGTAAATTACTTAGTATGATGATAGCGATCCTGTAAACAAAATTTTAAGAAAAGAACAGTGTGGTTTTAGGAAGGGTAGCCGATGTTTCGACAATATTATCACTCTTGGGTTAATAATTGAAAAGTACCTGAATACTCAAACAACTTTAGTCTTAAGTATTATAGATCATGAGCAAGCATTTAATTCAGCCCACACACGAGCTTTAGCGAAGGTCTTGCCTTTGCAAGGTTTACCAGACAAATACATTAAAACGACTAGGGCTATGTATGAGAATAACATTGTTTCAGTTAAGATAAGAAATGAGGCTAGTAGCTGGTTTCGTATTAAATCAGGAGTTAAGCAAGGCTGTGTTCTATCCTCATTTATATAGATCATTTTGGTGGAATAGGTCTTAAAGAGCACAGGAAAGGCAATGTGAGAGCACGGAATCAAATCGGGAAGTAAAACTGTCGTGGATTTAGATTATACTAATGATTTAAGCATCCTAGATGAAATTGTAAGCAAGATGAATGAACTTTCAGAAGTTTTGCGAGTTCAGGGTGATAGAATAGGTTTGAAAATTAATGTTAAGAAGACAACACAAGTCGTTAAGGCTAGGAGTAATTGAAAATCAAAATGTGACATGGGAAACGAAAAGATTGATCAAGTAGACAACTTCACTTACCTTGGTAGTATTATTAGTAAAGACGGTGGGTGCAGTGAAGGTGTCAAAGTACAATTAAAACCACCAGAAAAGTAAAACCGCCAGAAGTGGTTTTACACAGTTGAAAAAAAGTTAGGAAGACTAGGAAAAATAAGTCTGTGAACCAAGACTAGAATATTGGAAGCTAATGTGATGACAGAGGTCAAATATGATTCTGAAGCATGGGCGCTCCGAAAAAGTGTGGTTCAATCCTGCTTTTTAGTGTTATAATGAGAGAAAGGTTAAGATGGCTAGGGCACGCTCTGCGGATGAAGAATGACAGGTTGCCAAAGATAGTCCTTTTCGGCTAACCGTCTACGGGCTAAACGGAAAGCAGATTGTCCTTGGTTAGGGCGGAAGGATGTCGAAAGATTTCAGGGGAATGGGAGCTTCCCAGAAAGGTGTAAAGAGGGAGATTTTCAAAAGATTAGCATGGAGGACGAGCGTGCGCAGCTGTGTGGGACTTAGGCGGCTTGGTACTGCGGTGAGTTGTTAGTAGTAGTAGTAGTATTAAAAAAACCTTTTTGAGTTTCGACATTGCAAGCCAAAAAGAAAGAAGAAAAACAGCTGGGACTTCAACCAGCTACGCATCAAGTTCCGATTTCCTAAATATATGTATATATACATGGCTTTAAGTTGTAATTATTTCTTTGGGTCCTAAAATGAATTGACTTAAAAAAAAAGGCTTTTAAAATAAGCAGTGACATTAAAACTTAAAACGAACAGAAATTATTCCGTATATGAAAGGTGCTTTCCCCTCCTCAACGCCTCGCTCACTGGGCTCAATTTTTTTTATTGTTTTAGAAAATAGAGTTGTGATAAAGAGTCAAGAGTGAGGCGTTGAGGAGGGGACAGCCTCTTTCATATACGGAATAATTTCTGTTCGTTTTAAGTCGTTCCTTGCTTTCAGTTAAAAAAAAAACTTGTTTTTTTTTTATTTCATTTCTGAACGTTTTTAAATTAATGCAGGTTTTTACTTTGGCTCACCGTACATGAAATATTAAAACGAAATTTGCATATTAATTTTACTTTTTTTTTGGCTAAATGGCTTTCTCGAAAGTTGTTTAATTTTATTTAGGAGCGTTTTTATTAGTAGTAAATATAAGTAACTTACGTAACGAACTTTAATATTCGTATATTTTTATTACGTAAATCAGGGGGGTTCGCCCCCTAGTCACTACTTTCTTGATTGCTATAAAGTTCAAATTTTTTTTCCAATTCTTTAAAAAGAAACATTCAATCTCAAAGGCTGTTTATTGGAATAATTAGTTCTTATGAAAGTACTAAAAAAAACTTCGGCGTAAAGAGCGAGGTATTTACTAAGGGGCCCAATCATATACGTAATAGTTTCTGTTCGTTTTAAGTTGTGACGTTGAAAATTTTTTCAGTTGAAAACTTAAATTCCCCCAGAAAACGTCTGTATGCATCCCAATAACCAATATAATGCAAAAATTGGGCAAAGTTAACAACTTGCAGCCCTTCCCCCGGGGACCGTGGGGAATTAAGTCATCCTCAAACACATAGTTATTATATTTTTCGACCATGATGAACCAAATGGCTATCTCAAAATTTTTATAGGGTGACTAGTTGCCCTCCATATTTTTTGCTTACTTAAAGCCCTCCCGCAATATTCTAATACCAATGGGTCGATACGGTCCCTCTGGAAAAAAAAAACAAATAAAGACGGGTCCGTGATCTTTCTTCTGGCAAAAAATACGAAATTCCACATTTTTGCAGATAGGAGCTTCATACCTCTACAGTAGGGTTCTCTATACGCTGAATCTGATGATTCGATTTTCATTAAGGTTCTATGACTTTTAGGGGATGTTTCCCTCTTTTTTCGGAAATAATATAAATTTTCTCAGGCGCGTAACTTTTGATGCGTAAGAGTAAACTTGATGAAATTTATATATTTGAAATCAGCATAAAAATTTGATTCTTTTGATGTATCTATTGGTATGAAAATTCCTTTTATTACAGTTTCGGTTACTATTGAGCCGGGTCACTCCTTACTTACAGTTCGTTACCACCAACTGTTTGAAAGAAAATATGTCAAGTTTGGATTCCGAAGGTATAATAGAAAGTATTCCTGAATGTACTATAAATCAAAACTTTGATGAAAAAAAAATCATGCAATTCTACACAATTAAATATTTGTTTTCTTCTTATTCTGAATATATAGTTTTGTATAACTAAAATTACTACCTGGAAAAATTTAAAGTTAATATATCTTTGAAAAAATGGAATTCTTCATGATTCTTTTTTATGCAAATTCATTTTCAGTCCCTTGATTTTTGAATTATCAATGAGTTTTACCTACTGGGAAAGCCCACTGGACTTGCAGTAGGGGTGACTCATGACAATGTCCACTGGACTTGCAGGCAAAACGGGGAACTGAGATATTTTCAAACAGTGAGTCTTGACTATTGGGATACCCCAGCGGGATCACAGCGGGGCAACCAAGATTCTTAGGTTGACTCATGACTGACCGTGTCCAATGGGCTTGTAGGCAAGCGGGCGACTTAAGATTTTTTTCAAACGCTCTGAGTTTTGCCTATTGGAAAAGCTATCTGGTAAGCTGTGGGTTGTTGACGTAGATTTTAGATTAAAAAATTATGACCAACAAGTCGCCTGAACTCACAGGGCGAATGGGCAGCTTTAAATTTTCATATTGTAGTCGCTTTGTCTACTTGAAAAGTTCACGTGAGAATCAGAGGCGGTCAACCAGGATTCAGGGTTGACACATGACCGACAATGTTCACTAGACTTGCAGGCAAACGGGTGGCTTAGATTTTAAATACCCTCTAAACTTAGCCAAGTGGGAAAGTCGGTTAGAACATCAGGTTACGCACTGAGTTTTAGGATTGACACATCACCAACAAGTCGCCTGGACTCATAAGCAAACGGGCGACCCAGATTTTTTATACTGTTTAGGCTTAGTTTATTGGTCCAGACAGTGAACCAATTACACTAATTTTTCTTGAATATTTTAAACAAAATAAAACTTAAATATTTGGAATCAATCATATTTTTTATTCCGAACCAAAATGAAAGGAAAAATACCAACATCCTAACTTATAAAAAAGAAAGAGAAATTGCCACCCTCAGGGCTTACCATCTAAAGTTGCGCTAAATTAGGAAAGTAAATAAATCTTTTCCAGATTCAGCGCATCCAAGTTAGCTTCGACACAGGGCAACACCTTTGTAAATACAAATCTTAGATGTAAACAATATCTCCTTTTTTAATAAGTATAGAAAAAACTATCGCCATAGTAATTTCTAAGTTTCTTTGGCAAACACAAGTATCAAGAAACATGAATCCACTTGACTTCCACTGTCTCATTTCTAGAGTACCAACATTTTTGTCAGAAAACCCCAAATCCTCTCCAGAGAAGTTCCTACAAAACAACTAAGTTCTTAAGAGCTTGCATGTTTTAAGAGTATTTAAAGATCTTGAAAGCATTTAAGTTTTTCAGAACTTGTACTTTTGATATTTCAAGGTAAGAAAGTTAAATATTTACATACAGCATATTTGATTTTAAACCTATTTTGCAGTTTCACTTTTCCTAACATATAAATTTTAGACTGGATACTATAAACCGACATAGAAAAAAAGTGTGTATTTTGAACTTATGAATGATGTTATACGCTCTTTGCCTTGTGAACGAGATTTACCCAAGACAAATCATGCAATCGTTGAGAGACGGAGCCCACAAAAACAAATACATACAATATTCCATGAGACTTAGAGCTAAAAGTTACTCATGCTCTGTTTGGACCTATGCCAAAACAAGCAAATGCATGACCGTTAACCAAAATGACGAATTAGTTGATTACTTCAACTAAAATTTCCGTAGACAAAAGACAAAGTGCAGGATTCTACATAGTACAAATTTATAGGAGAAGATACATACAAAAACTGAGAAAAATGGTAATCAAAGAGGCTACACAGCTTGATAGCTCATGACTTAAACAAATGTCCAAGAAGGTGAAATCAACACAATATCAAGTCGAATACAATGTAGAAAACACGATCATACTGTCACCATCAAGGAGTCTTATCTGTAAACAAAACAAAACTAAAAATTATTCATTCTGCAAAACCAGCAACGAATCGAACAATAAAATTCAGCAGGTCCTAGTAAAATCACTAAGAGAAATAACATCAAAGCTGTCCCTACACTAACTGTAGATAAGCCATGATAAAAAAAAATCAATTACACGGATAACGCGTACTTTGGATCACTCCACCAGCTCCCTAAGCGTCTTATGTGCAAACGAAACGACTTCGAATCTTTTGTCCCAATGATTTATCGACAGTCCTATGTCTAAAGATCTCAGGTTACAAATTGAGATATGGGCAGAAGATCATATTTATACTTCTGAAACTTCGCTCTTCTTAGATACTTTACCTGGAAAAGCCTCCTCTGAGCGTTTTATAAGCTCTCTCGCACTGCTTGAGCGATGAGAGCATCCAATACCAAGGACAATTCACTTTAAATAAATAAATATCAAAAACAAGCAAGAAGAACTGGTGTAAATAGATTTCTTTTAATACTTGGAAATTTTAGGGAAGACACAATTGACATTGGATTACTGAAAAAACGAACTCTAAGCCCTTCCAATATGAACAAAAATTCGCAACCAATTAAGAACAAATTTTTCCATGAAGATTGAGAACTTGATTACAACAACAAGAGAGTTATTGACAAGGATAAATTAAAAGCAATACACAGAGAGACATTTGTATATAGTCCGATCAATATTAACAAAAGCTTTGCATTTTTCAATGCTTTCAGCTAATCTTTTGACACCCTTCTAACACCAAGTTTGTTAATTTTTTTGAGCAGAAGTGACAATAACCGGCGAGCAACAAACAAGAATTAACTTAACCAGCATAAAAACTGTGTACCATCAGAGGTTTGGAATTACTAAATTTACCAAAACACCCAGAACTCAAACAAAAAGCTCAAAAAAACATAATATACAAGTATACTTCCTTGATATGGCTTGCTCAATAAGAAATCATGAGAATGTTTATGAATTTGGTTTCTCAAAAAAAAAAAAAATCACAGTACTGACAACAACCAGTCAACAGTATTTTTTTAAACATTTGAACAACTGTACAAAAGCAAAGGCTTCATTTTAATTCATAATTAATGCGCCCAGATGTCAAAGGAAAAACTCAAATGGCAAATAATTTGCAAATTTATTTGTCCTACTAGACTTGCGCCAAAGAAATTTTTCTTTAAGAAGTTCATATTTCTAGAGTTTTTAAAATAGAATCAATAAGAGGCCCCAAAGTTTGAGGTTCATAAAAATACTGCAAACCCACTTGCCGTAAAGTGAGACGTTGTAGTCCATGCTAGCATATTTAGTAGCGACAAAATCATAATAAGAAGGCTCTATAATAATATTAGTAATTTTTTTTTTAAATGCGATTTATCATTATGCCAACAAGAACACGCCCATTAAGAGTATTCTAAATCAGCCAACTTCTGGAGAATAAAAAGGTGAAATGAAGAGCGCCTCTAAAGATAATCACTTTTGGAAACCATAAATTCCTCCAAAACTCATGAAGATGTAAAACAACATACCCCGGTGAAATTGTAAAAAATCTATGCATGTTAAGAGGAAACGCTTCAAAAATATTGTAAACCACACAAATTTATTCTGAACAATTTCAAGGAAATGCAAAACCAATTGGCACTGACAAAAAAAAAAGTTATCTCAGGATATAGTTATATCAAAATATTATTTTGCAGAGGTATCCCTAACAATTTCGGATTCAAGGGAAGGTGAAAAAAACTTTACATGGAAATAAAAAAAACTTCCTGAATGAAGACGACAAAACAGATTATAGAAATCATACTGTTATACAGCGTTTAAAAAGATGGAAGTGACACAACAGTACGACACAAATCAAACATGGCTTTGTTTCTTTATTGAAAACTTACTTCAAAATTTATCAGATGAATTCAGAAAGATGAGCTATTTACGGGTTTAGCTTCTCATCTTTTCAGTAATCGTCTAATGTTCTAATCGTCAGAACCCTTACGTGCCAGATGAGTATCCCAAACCCTTATTTCAAACTTCAATTTTAAATTCAAACTTGTTTATTCAACAGCCAAGAAAACTCAGCTCATTATAAAATTCTAGATTGACAGGTTACCGAAGCCCAGGGCAAGAAATGTTACCATTCACAGATGCAACCAAGAACATTGGCTAAAAAGAAAAAAAAGGACATTGCAAAATCTCAAGTAAAAGTGAAGCCAAAACTAAAGACTCTAAGATTCAGTGGAACATAATGATTCGCAATTGAATCAAAAAAGATTTCAACAATATACGATCGTTCCGAGAATATAGTCATCAAACAAAGAGTTGAGTCAACTTCCCTCCCTTGGGTAAGCCACCTGAAAGACGACTGAATCAAAAAAACGAACTGGGGCATTAATTCCAGCCTTGATTGGGTCACTCACATATTAGGACCAAAGAAGCCATATATGACAGCGGAAACATGAACATACAATGAATAATACAAACGCATAAATAAGAGAGCAACTGATATACAGACAAAGTCGCAATATCTGAAAAGGGGAGAAAAGCAAATAATTAGAAAAAATTAAATTACCTAGTAAAAGGTGACATCAATTATTCTTCCTTCGTAACGGGCTCGATCCATTATATCTGAAAATAAAAGTACTTTGATATGGAATTGACATTTAAAGAAAAAAGAGGGAAAGGGGGTGAGGAATCTAATTCTAATATATGAGGTTGTTGTTCTTTCTGTACCTGAAGTACATGAAAATTTGTCAATAGCGTTTATAGAATAACGATTCGGGATAATAGAGTCAATAAACTACAGTTGCCAACTTTAACAGCATGGAATAACGTTTTATCCCCAATACCATTTTTCTTAGATTTTAGATGAGCCAACATAAATCCTTCTGAACTTGGTGCTACAGACTCAAATCTGGAAATTATGAGGCTGTAGCTTTTAGATAAATGTTTGTAAATATTTAGAAGCAGAAGTGGCATTTAATCAGTCAAAATAACACAGCTTATTAAGCTCTACTTCTGCGAGCTTGAATCCTGACGATTATTTTTGGCTATCAACGTTGTTAAAATCCCTTAAATAAAACAGTAACGAATTAAATTTTGATGACAATAAGAAATTTACAAATATTAAATTAGATCTTAGCCTTCAGACATTTTAAGTATACTAAAGAAAAGAAGACAACTTATATTTCACGAAAAGACCTTTTTTAAGGAAAAAGACTGTATCTTCGAGGCAGATAACTTACGTAGTGGATAATAAGCTTGCATAATGATTAGCCTATTCGAAAGTTTTCGAGAATAATTTTTTCTTCCACAATAAAGGAAAATAATGAACAGAAAAGATCAAACAGAAACACAGAACTTAAAATTGATATAGGCTACCGCTTTAACTGTAAATAAATTTCCCCTACTTGGTCTTGAATGGCGGTATGTCAGGACTGCCGAAGGTTTTAGGAATCTAAAAAGGGGGATATTAGGGACATTTTTGGCGGAAAAATGGACCTTTAGGGATCGTCCTGAGACCGAACCTGGGACCTGGTCCAACTGCTGTTTATCACATAAATGACACAATCAACATCATACTTGATATTCAAAACAATTTCTCATAAATCTGAAACCAGGATGGCCAGTAATGCCATCATCCTCTGGAAGGCAACGGGCAATATCAACATGATTGGACCCTAAGGCCGATCCAGAGGGGAGAGGCTTAGAGGGTTTGACCCCCCCCCTCCCGAAATGTTTGTCCGACTTGTAAAAAAATCATGAAAAAAAAAAAAATTATGCGTTTTTTGTACCCCCCCCCCCCGAAAAAAATCATGGGCACGACCCTGTCCGAACTCTTTGGCTTTTCAAACGGATCTTCAAAGGTTTCTTTCTTTTCTTGATTTTCAACTATAAGGGTACAAAAATAGGAAAAATACATAAGTAGCTTCTTTGGTTAATGACCTGAAAATTATCACAAGACCGCAACATTTCAAAATCCCTTGTTGGCCTTTTTGCTTTTTTTTGGCTTTGCTTCCAATAACCTTCACAACTACAGTCACTATAAATCTCTAATGAAGGTTTATCGAACATGGCGATTCCATTGGGGTACTTTTCGGTCTGGGGCCATTTTTGAGAAGTTTCAGGCACCTTTTCGAAATTCCGGAACAAAAATTTCGGCACCAGAGGGTCAACCTTTAACAACACGAAACATAAAAGTCAAGTTCACAATCTCAATTTCTGTCTGCCATCTCTGACCAGTGTCTGTGCTGCTGATTCCACAGCTTGGCTCAGGATCTTTCACTCTCCAACATGTCTCTACTGCAGAGCAACAAGGGTCTGGATTGTATGGGCATTAGCATGAGGTTTGAGATTCTGAAGAATGGATGTCCACTTGATTAGCAGAAAATAATCATGTCAATCTAACAAAGGAATTCTCTAACCTTCCCAGAGTTAACTCAAATCCCCGAACCCACTGGCATGAATGAAACATCCAAAAGGGATAATCATATATGTTGGGTCAACCTTAATTAGGGGTTTGCAGTACAATTAAAAAAAAATTCTTGTTCTCATAAAATTTACATTTCAGAAAAAGCGAAGAATCAGGATTCTGGCAAATAAGACGATGCCAGACGTCAAGAGCGAATGGTTAAACTAGCCTTTTAACCTCCAACAATAAAAAAAAATCCACATCTCAATTAAAACACGAATTGCCCCTTGGCATAACCTAAATTTACCCATGGTCGAAAATACAAAGGTCTACGAAAACAATTGGGGTATAGAGAAATCAGGTAAGAAATCTGAGCGAATAATGAATCAGTTTTTTTAGGGGTCCCATCCAATGGAATAATCAACTGAAGAATGCACGTCGATGCCAACTGAAGATGAAACTTGGATACGGAGTTCAAAGAATAAGGTTTCGAGGAATTAATTGTTGATTCCAATGCAAGGTAGGAACAGCGAATAGTTTTACCGGGTGAAGGTTTGGATAAAATACGAAGTGACTGGTAATGGGAAAGAGTATCTCCCTGAGACCCAAGTTTGGAAAGGCATAACATCAGTAAAGGGATCACATTTGGCCCACCAGTTGTGCGTTAAGGGAACCAGTCATCATTCATGACCTCCCGGAGGGGCTCCTAACCCTCAAAAGAGACCAAATATCCCTTAGAGCCGATAGGACCAATCCTAGATTCCTTCCCAAGCCTTTCCAATCTAACCCAAAATTCAATACCTCGTAACTTTTCCAAAACCTGTTGTAATCCATTCGATTCTACCTTTTGATCTCCCTAAGCTCTTTTTTCTTGCCATAGTTTTGTAATTCTCCCAAAATTTTACAGATTGAATTTATAAAGCACATTTCTTTTTTGCAGTTATTTTTTCCTTTCTTCTTTTCTCAAATCTTTCATTCACGCAAAATAAATCATCACTTCATGTGAACTGGAATTCCAGTGTCCGCCATTTTCGACTGCATTTCTTTTTTGTTGTCTCGTTTTATATTTCTTTTCTCTCTCTTAGTTTTCTTTATTTTTATAGAAGAAATAAATAATTCGTCACCAAATGAGAATTGAATTTCCACATTTAGTTTTTCATATTGGACCAGAATTACTCTAACTTTCCGCGGGAACGCGCGCACGATAAATTTGCTTCCGTTTTTCTGACACACTCAGTGCCTCATCTTGGTATCTACTTGTCGGCGCCTCATATTTGATATAAGTGTTTTGAAGTTTGTTGTTTTCTAAAATTACATAAAAATCAGTTTCCCGCGTCTCATTTTCTATATAAGTTGGCCGAGCCCCTTTCTCCTCCCCCACTATTATAGAAGTAGGACATGTTTCAGCGTTTTTTATTAAGGTTTCATTTTCTCACAATCGATCCTTAGAAAAATTAAATAAAAAAAACAAGTTTTTTAAACTGAAAGTAAGGAGCGACATTAAAACTTAAAACGAACAGAAATTATTCCGTATATGAAAGGGGCTGTCCCCTCCTCAACGCCTCGCTCTTTACGCTAAAGTTTTTTATTGTTTTAAAAAATAAAGTTGTGAGACAGAGTCAAACTATAGCCTAAAGAGCGAGGCGTTGAGGAGGGGACAGCCCCTTTCATCAACGGAATAATATTTGTTCGTTTTAAGTTTTAACGTCGCTCCTTAATTTCAGTTAAAAAGTTGTTTTTTTTATTTAATTTCTGATCGTTTTTTAGTTAATGCAGCTTTTATTTTCATAAAAATTTTAATTTTCTTTTTCTAAATGGATGTATTTAAAAATTAAATTACGTAAATAAATTATATATTCGTATATTTTTCTTCTGGCAAAAAATACAAAGTTGCAGATTTTTGCAGATATGATCTTGAAACCTATGTAATAAGGTTTTCTGATACGCTGAATCTAACGGTTTGATTTTCATTACAATTCTTTCACTTGTAGGGGATGTTTCCCTCTTCTTTAAAAAATCGAGTAAATTTTCTCAGGCTCGTAGCCTTTGATGAGTAATACTAAACTTAATAAAATTTATATATTTAGGATCAGCATTATAAACACATTCTTTTGATACATTTATTGACATCAAAATTTCGTTTTTAAAAGTTTCGATTACTATTGAGCCGTATCGCTTGTTTTTTTATTGTTTTTTTTATTACGTATATGTTATTACTTATATGAAGGGGTTCTCCCCTTAGTCAATACCACGCTCTTTACGTTAAAAGTTAAAAAAAATTTTGATTCACAAACCCCTTAATCACAACTGCCTTTTAATTATAATAGATAGCTCTTTTTAAATCACTAAAAAAAAACTGTAGATTAAAGTGCGTGTTATTTAGATGGGGGAGAACCCCCACACATACGTTATAATTTCTGTTGGTTTTAAGTTCTAATATTCCTTCTTACATTTCAGTTGAAAAAACTTGTTTTTTTTAATTTAATTTCTGATCGTTTCTTAAATAATGCTTGGAAATCCGGCGCCCCCTTCATAGACATGTCCCTTACCCCAAAGAAACATCCTCCACGGACATATTCTCCAGAGTAACCCCCTCCTCTAGCCCCCCCTCCAGAAAAAATCCTTCCTGAAAATGGTTGTATACTTCCCAATAACCAATAAATAATGCTGGCAAGTCCGGTGCCCCCTTCATGGCAATTTCCCTTCCCCCATGAAAACTTCCTTCATGAACAGATCCTCCAACATAGCCCCCGAACCACCCGTCCCTCCCACTACCAGAAAAAAAACCTCCTGAAAACTTCTGTATATTTCCCAATAGCCAAAACTATATGTTAACATTGGGTAAAGTTCATAACTTTTAGCCCTCCCTCTGGGAACTTCGGAGGATTAAGTCATCCTAAAAGACATATTTATCATATTTTCGACCATGCTGAACAAAATGGCTATCTCAAAATTTTGATCGGGTGACTTTGGGAAAAAAAAGCGTGGGAGGGGGCCTAGTTGCCCTCCATTTTTTTTGGTCACTTAAAAAGGGCACTAGAACTTTTAATTTCCGTTCCAATGAGCCCTCCCACGATATTCTAGGACCACTGGGTCGATACGATCACCCCTGGGGAAAAAAAAAAAAAAACAAACAAAAAAACAAATAAACACGCATCCGTGATCTTTCTTCTGGCAAAAAATGTAAAATTCCACATTTTTGTAGATAGGAGCTTGAAACCTCTAAAGTAGGGTTCTCTGATACGCTGAATATTATGGTTTGATTTTCATTAAGTTTCTATAAATTTTAGGGGGTCTTTCTGCCTTTTTTCGAAAATCAGCCAAATTTTCTCAGGAGCGTAACTTTTGATGGTTAGCACTAAACTTGATGAAAGTTATATATTTGAAATCAGCATTAAAATTTGATTCTTTTGATATATCTATTGGTATCAATAACCCGTTTTCTATCAATAACTAGTTTCGGTTACCATTGAGCCAGGTCGCTCCTTACTTACAGTTCGATTATTCTGGCGATCCAACGGCTTGTGGTTTCTTGCGATGAAACATCATTTTTCAAATTTTTCCAACGAGTTTTTATGAGTCTGTCAACTGTTTTCGTAAAATCCGGGGAATATTTATTTCGGTTTTACGATCATATTTTGTCCGTTTTACCTGGTAATATTTACTAATCATTACCGCAACTTTGTCATCGAGCTAAAGTAATGATCGATTACCTTTTTTTATTGTCAAAATATTTGTGTTAGTGTTTTATAATTTGTTTCTACATTATACTTATTTTGGAGCTGAAGCGGGCCACTCAAAATGAGTAAATTGGCCACACGTGGACCAAGAAGCCATAAGTTGCTGATCTCTGATCTAATGGATGCCATCAGGCCATGCAATTTGTAGGCAAGGAAAATCAAACTACAACCTCTCTAAAAACCCCGTTTATACTCATCACTTTTCATATATCGGAATATAATTATAGCGTTCTTAAAATCAGAAGAATTTTCCTTTATCAAAGATTGCATTCATAATTCTCAATATCTTCCTCACAACCTCGTAATGACCAAAATTAAAAAAAAAACAAAAAACTTCTCTATCATACTATCAGTAACCAAAGCCTTTTAATTTCTCAATTATTTTAGTATCATATTCAATTCATCATAGCATAATATATCTTACTTCAGTTCTTTTATATCCTGCAAATACTTATCACTATTTCGCAAAATATTAAAATGTTCTGCTCATCTATCCCTAAAATACTATAGCTGATTGACGCCGGGTTTTTATCTTTAACCAGGACTGGACTATCTACTTCAGAAACTTTATCAACAACCGCCATCTAATATCTTATTAATTCATATTTGGCTTAATGGCTTCTTTACTTCCCCCTTATTGGCAAAAGTTGTATCATTTAGAAATTTCCTATATCTCTCTTCAACAAAGTTTAAAGCCTTTTCGCTGAAATTCTTATGTAATTTCTAACTTTTTCGCCTTAAAACGTCTTCTCTCTCTTTACATGCTCTTTGCTAGAATTATTCTATCAATCCTTGGCTGTATCAAATTACTTTGCCTATTCCACATCTTACCTTTAGGGAATGGGAAGACACGAGTGCATAAAACATCTCCCCAGAACCCAGTATACAGTAGCAGTTACAGCAACAGTCCTCAAAATATGGAGGGACCAGTTATCTTAGTAAGAGTGCAGCAGCATAAAATAAAAGAAATTTAATGTCAAACGTAAGAAAAATTGGGGGGAGCGCAGCTGTCCACCTGCCTAGGCCTAGAACCGCCAGTGCCAGAATTGGTAACAGATCCACCTCTGAAGGTTTCATTCGTACAATGCATTTATTTAGAAATTTTATATGAAGTTACATGTGACTCCTGTGTCAATATTAGTTTAAAGGATACGGCACAAATTTTGTCCCAGGAACGTGTTTTATATCTGCGTGACTAATTCCAAAACAAATAATTGAGAATCTTACCAATCGCTCTTTGAGCTTCTCTTTCTGAGGCAAAACGGACAATACCTTCACCTCTTCCAGTAAGTTCCGCAAACCTGACTTCTCCAATCTCTGAAAACTTTTCTCGAAGCATCTGCCAAGTTACATGACTTGAAAGCTATGAAAAAGAATATTTATAGCTAAAGCAAAGTTGGATCTGATATTAGCCAAGTCATAAAAAAGATAGATCATCTGAAAGGACATGTTCATTGTGATTCAAAATTACTATGTTGCATAGAGGTCAACTATCTTGTTTTTAAATAAGGAAAAAAAAAGAAATAGTGTTCATTTTGACATACCCACTGGCCGCCGTGGAAAAAGTGGGGTAGCAAAGTAGCGATGCTACTTGGCATTTTTCATAACCTAGTGAAATTTGTTAACAGAATTGACAGCTTTTGGAATTCTGCTACTGGAAGCTTTGGAGCTTTTTCTATACCTGTCCACCGGTCTGTGCAGGGATGATACCCCTAGATGGTCCATCTAGCTACAAACTAGTACCTTACTTTGGAAAAAATACAAAAAAGTCGTGGTAACAAACTGTAAGTAAGGAGCAGCTCGGGCTCATAGCAACGGAAACTCTAAAAGGGAATTTTTATAACAATTGATACATGAAAGGATTGACTCTCTAAGCTGATTCCAAATAAATAAATTTAATCAAGTTTAATGTTGCCCAACAAAAGCAAACAAGACTGAAAAAAAATTCCAGGCTTTACTACCCTTTATAAGGTGACCGAAAAGTTTGTGCCACGAGAAAGTTGCGTTTTCTGCCGTTTTGTAGTACCAAACAACGATTTGCCCCAAGGACGACAGAGTTGCTTACAAACACAAATTCTGAGAGAGCCAATCGATTTAAAATATCAAAAACTATATATATATATATATATATATATATATATATATATATATATATATATATATATATATATATATATTGATCTTTCCAGTTGCAAAGGAAGAAATACAGCAGGGTGGCGCATTCGTTCCTGAAAAGCCACACAGTCTATGAAAGATGAATGGTTAATATGGGCATTTACCTTAATGTTTGAAAGTTTATTCACTTGATTTTCTATTATATTACGTTAAGTTATGTATAATCACGCAACAGCTATTATGAAGCAGGGGTGATGGGTCATTGTGTAGGCGGGGGAGAGCGACAGATGCCTAAAAGAGCGGATTGCCTACTGCACAGATTGCCTAACTATCCATGAGCCTTCAAATAAATATAAAAAGGATACGGGTGGGGGGGGGGGCTAGGAGTTAATCTCATTTCCCTTCATTTAGACTCAGCCTGAACAAGGGTATAGCAGGGCAATGTTTCCCTTCTCATTGCCGCCAAAATGTTTATGGCATTTATTCTAAAGGTTCATTCAACTAAATTATTTTGCAATTTCATATTTCAGAAAATTGAATATAGTGATGTGTAATTTGCGCATTGTGATGTATATTGTGAAGGAGGGACAGTAGGTTGTTTTTAGGCTGGAGAGGGCAGGTGTCACAAAGAGTACATTTTGCCGCCCAAATATCCTTAATCTCAATGAGCTTTCGGATAAAGATAGAATAAGTTTTGGGGACGTAATATCTAATCCATCTTGGGAATATATTTTGTCTACGCCTTTATAACTGGGAGGGGCAAGTTTCCCTTCATTGCGACAATCTTCTTCTACGCAGTATAAAATATTATATTCACATGCATACCGGAACAGAGGTGGAAAAGGCGAGGCGGGGAATCCTGAGCCTCGTCAGGAAATTTCTTGTGGGAGGAAGGGTTGAAAACTGCTACCAGTTTTGTTTTCAGCGACTTTAAATGGTAATATTTCTCTTTTCCTATTTACATATAATTTTTTCAATGCATTCAAACATATGTGTAAAGTGTAGTAAAATATTAGAGAACCTAACCTATTTTAAAATTTGCGATGGCTTCAGCCAAGTATAAGATCAAAACAACGCAGGATTTCCATTCCTATGAACAATAACATCCTCCCTATCTCCCCAAAATTATGTAGTGGAAAAATAACAACTTATTCAACAAACTAGTGTCCATAGGAAATTTTGACTTAAAGATTCAAATTTAGTTAAGGATTGTAATCAAAATTTTAATTCTTAAGCATAAAAAATGAAAGAACGACCCAATACTAATCAATTTATAATGATTGATATACACAATTTAACAGTAAGAAATCGGGGGTTTATGGGTCCGGTATCCCACATAATATCTTGCATTCGGTTGGACATGATTTGACTAACAATCAGGAATTAAATATAAAAAAACAACAGTTTTTGCAATTGAAAGTAAGGAGCAACATTAAACCTTATACAAACAGAAATTATTCCATACGTGACTTGGGCCCCCCCCCCCTCCTCAACCCCACACTTTTTACTCTGAAATTTGACCTGGCTTTAAAAAACAAAACTAAGAGATACGGATTTATTTCCTATTTATTTTAATGGACATCTAACCGTACCTTCAAAAAGATGTCCTAATGACATCCCTCGACCAAAAGGAGGTCAAATGGTGTCCAACCCTAAAAGCACAACAAGGACAGTATATTTAAATATTCATCAAGTTTGGGCGCAATCTGTCACCCTTTCTGGTAGATGCACAAGTGACAAGATCCTGTAATCCCTCTCTCCATCAATCAGCGAGAAGGATTGCACCAGGACTTGCTTGAACTTTCACATATATGACATTTGAGAAAATTAGACCAATTTCGAAACACATGGAAAACCCCCCATAAAATTTTAAAATTGATATTTCTAGATTGGCTTTTCCTGAAATATTTTCAGGAAATCTAGAAGATGTAGAATCTGAAAATCTCAAGCATCCAAGGTATAATTCCACGTTTTGTATGTGTTCATGAGTCGTAGAAAAATACCACCATAGCTTCTACTAGTAATTTCAGCAAGTTTTTAGCAAATCCGCTTTTTCGCGTAAGGGTTTTAAAACCTAGTTGACCGTCACATCTTTTGAGACAAACAGATCGTCTTAATACAGTTCTCAAACTTTTCCCAGTTATATCAAAGTCAAAATATGACCTGAACTCTTTCGTAACGTCTTTTTGCTCAAGAAAGTAAATAAACAAAATATCATTTTTGGGCATTTTAAACGTAGGGCGTTTGTTCACGAAAAGCTAGTGACCCTAAAAATTTATCTTCATGAACCAATTTTTTCAGTATCCCGATTGAACGATTTAGCGTGGATCCCTGGACATAACCACAATTAAACACAATTATTTTTATAGTGAATTACACGTCCAAGTTGGGACAACGGGAAACAACAGACAACCAAATGGACAAAACAAATTAACTCAGCAGTGGTCTTTTTTTTCCAAACTTATACACAAATGATTATTTTAAAAAATACATTTTTAAAAATCTGAAATAAAATATAATGTAATGCATTTTCTTTTCCTCGATTGTACTCCCAAAATAGAATCTACTATACACAGCTAAGACCTAAACAAAATTTCTAATTAAAAAAAAAAACTTCAACACAAATTTCTTTTATATAGGTCCTTTTGCAATCCTTCGTAGCGCTTCACTGAACTATGAATATTTTAAGATAAATCTAGACATGAATAGATCTCAAAAACAAAACACAATGTTCGCAAAACACTCAATGCGAAAATCTTACGTTTTCTAGCGTTTTGTTCTTTTTTAGAAAAATTAACTCTCACTACCTCCAAATGGATTTTTTTTTCTTGGGGGGGGGGGATAATTGTGGACATCCATTCCTAGTCAGAAGCAAAAACTATAAAAAAAACAACAAAAGAGCAGTGCCATTCAATTTCCGATTCAACATGGTTTCACATATAATGACCTCTACCAGGACAATATTAAATAAAAGAAGAATGATACGAATACTTCAGACGTGTTCCGTAATTCACTAAGACATCCTCTGAAAATAAATATGCACAAAAAGGAAAGCATGTTTACTTACGTTGTTGATTTTAACCGAGTCAGTAGGTCTTGCCATAGAGGTAAGTCCACCCCCTCTTGGTCCAAGTCCAGACGATGGAGGAGGAACTGGTCCTGGCATAGAAGATCCCGATGCAAACATTGAAGATCCCGAGCTATAGGGCTCCATCACACCCCCCAAAGATCTGAAAAAAGACAATTTTAACTTTTAATGGAATTCAACAAAGGAAGAATTCTTAAAAGAAACAATTTTCGCAAACACAGAGCAAGAGATAGACACCGAATCGAACAGTTACCATGTGCTTTAGAGAAACAGATCACTCTGAAAATAGATAAATCTAGCTGCCTTAGTGTACTAGAACATGGCCCTCGGAATAGTGTTAAGAAACAAAACATGTCTCGTACACTTCAATCATTTCCGGACACATTTTCTGGGTTTTTGTTTCCTTTTAATGAACGGTTTTAAACCTTGTATTTAATCGGCCAGTTTTTCATCTTTGTTTTTTCTTTACTTTTACATTGTTGGTATGAGTCATTTCTTTTTCTTCTTTCCCTTTCTAATTCTTTTGCGCTAGGGTTAAGGAACCGTAAACATTGGTCCATAATATCTGTCTATTCTTTCGCTATTGTTACCCAAAAAAGTTTCCTTATTTTATTATTTTAAAATCATAGAAGTGTTGTCTTGGATTCTTCTTATTTGTAATTTAAATCCAAAGGCGGTCGAAAAGTAATATTTACTATTAGAAACCTTCCTTTGTTTCTGCACTTATTATTTCAGGCCAGCAAGATGACAAAATACATCGCCATTGTGTAAAAAAAGGACTTATCTTATTATTTTTCTGAAAACCATTTTCGTAGTCAGAAGCCCACCAAGGGAGATCAGGAGAAAAGCAACGGCTGATTGTGTCCTTTTTGTCGACAGTTTAGTCTGATTTCACAGTTGGTGGCACATGTGTCCAAATGTTCATTTATCAACCAGAGGATTTGACGCAGTAGTTATAACTTTGTGCATTCAAGACAATACTTATTTTTGGTGGCTTGTTTTAATTTATTACTATTTATTACGAAAGTTCAGTCGCAACAGTGACGTTTAGTATTCGACATGTGAATGTAAATTGGATCTTTTATAATTTTGTTTTTGCTTATTAAAGGAAGCTCCCTTTCCTCAAAGCATACACAAAGATAAGAAATGTGTTTATGAAGATTTTTGCTGAACTGATTATTTTTATATATCGTGTTTGGGCTTTCGATTTGCTTTGGTATAAACGAAAAATCCAACATTACCACATGGTACGTATTTCACTTCAGAAGAGACAAAACTTAACTTTTTCGGATACCTCCCTCTCCCCTACTT
This sequence comes from Artemia sp. Qi Xiang Cuo, assembly GCF_049724085.1. NCBI lineage: Eukaryota > Metazoa > Arthropoda > Branchiopoda > Anostraca > Artemiidae > Artemia > Artemia sp. Qi Xiang Cuo. The sequence continues at coordinate 50,993,681 of NC_142794.1, forward strand.
GTACAATAAGCTTTGCATACGTGTATGGCTGTAGCCTAAGCCTTCCAAGGTTGAAGGGCCTATTAATGTATTTTTTTTTTTACGAGAAGAATAATTTATTCTTTTATTATCTGGTCTACGAAGTATGTCACTGGATTTAAAATACATTTAAATTTGGCATAGGGAAATTTGAGAGCATGAACAATATGAAAAACACGAAAACAAACTCCGATTAAGCTTTGTTCATTCAGAATTTCACGAAAGTAGGTTTTTTCCGTGTCGGTATTACTTAGTCTTTAAGTGACCAAGAAAGGCACTAGGACCCAAAACTATACAATATGCCACACAGAGAGCGTTCATAGCCTTGAAACAGGTCACTGCAGCAATCAGATGCGCTGAAACCTCAAGTTCAGCGCATCCGCTGAAACCCTTCCAACGGCAGAAAACTGATAGTGCCAACTACGAGACCTGAGTCAGGCCTTTCAGAAGTGATAATCCAGCTTCAAGTATTATAAGATACTTTTTGAGTTTTAGACAAAGTATAGTAGCATTTAAAACAGTCTTAAATAGTCAAAATTTAGCCTTAAAACAGTAATCGTAAAAAAAGACAAAAAAACATTGGCTAACTTACATGAAAAAAGATTTATTAAGCATCGAATACAATAATTCAAATCTCAATTCCCGTGCTCACAGGGAGAAGCATAAATATATTTTAACCAAACTTTTCACACAAGAGTTCTACACGTGATGACCACAATATTCATTCTTCATAAATACATTTTTACGGACAATTATGGAAATGCACAATTCCGCTTGATTTCTTCAAATTTATTTTTATCTTCACAAAATTCTCTGAAAAAATCACATCTTTTTAGAATATCTCTTTCTCTTCTTCAGAGACGTGCATACTAAATCAAGCAATCTTAATTAAGCAGTGGTGTAACCGGATAATCGACGCTTAGTTCAATAGAATTAACTACCGATTGTCTGCAAAGTGTTCGCCTGATAGTCTGCAAGAATACGACTTCGAAATAAAATCTCAATCACGCACGTGATGTGTTTGGCGTTGACTGGCATATGTAACTCTTCCTGATTTGTTCTTCCGCTTGGACTGGCATCTAAGAATTTTGATGCCTTTTCATCCCAAAGCAGTCTACCTTTACCCTACTTTCACCACCTACCATTGACCGGTATTGCCTCCATCTCTCTGGCTAAAACAAAGCAACAATGGACCCCCTCCCCAATCTTGGAAATAGCAAGAAGAATCTTGCTACTTTCGAATTTTAGGCAGTAGTAATTTACCAGCTACTTTTTGTAAATAAAAAATTATTTCTTTTTTTAAGTTGTAAGATTGGTTTAAGTTATCCGAAAGATTACCATCCTGAAATAACTAACGGCTGGAAAACATTTTCCACAAAAATAGCTACCATTTAAAAAGGAGCAATTAGTGGACATACTTTCCATATTCTTATAAAAAAACCGATTATCCTGAAATAACTTACGGCTGGAAAATATTTTCCACAAAAATAGTTACCATTTAAAAAGGAGCAATTAATGGACACACTTTCCATATTCTTATAAAAAAACCGATTATCCTGAAATAACTTACGGCTGGAAAATATTTTCCACAAAAATAGTTACCATTTAAAAAGGAGCAATTAGTGGACATACTTTCCATATTCTTATAAAAAAAACCGATTATCCTGAAATAACTTACGGCTGGAAAATATTTTCCACAAAAATAGTTACCATTTAAAAAGGAGCAATTAGTGGACATACTTTCCATATTCTTATAAAAAAACCGATTATCCTGAAATAACTTACGGCTGGAAAATATTTTCCACAAAAATAGTTACCATTTAAAAAGGAGCAATTAATGGACACACTTTCCATATTCTTATAAAAAAACCGATTATCCTGAAATAACTTACGGCTGGAAAATATTTTCCACAAAAATAGTTACCATTTAAAAAGGAGCAATTAGTGGACATACTTTCCATATTCTTATAAAAAAACCGATTATCCTGAAATAACTTACGGCTGGAAAATATTTTCCACAAAAATAGTTACCATTTAAAAACGAGCAATTAGTGGACATACTTTCCATATTCTTATAAAAAAACCGATTATCCTGAAATAACTTACGGCTGGAAAATATTTTCCACAAAAATAGTTACCATTTAAAAAGGAGCAATTAGTGGACATACTTTCCATATTCTTATAAAAAAAACCGATTATCCTGAAATAACTTACGGCTGGAAAATATTTTCCAAAAAAATAGTTACCATTTAAAAAGGAGCAATTAGTGGACATACTTTCCATATTCTTATAAAAAAACCGATTATCCTGAAATAGCTTACGTATGGAAAATATTTTCCAAAAAAATAGTTACCATTTAAAAAGGAGCAATTAGTGGACATACTTTCCATATTCTTATAAAAAAACCGATTATCCTGAAATAACTTACGGCTGTAAAATATTTTCCACAAAAAGAGTTACCATTTAAAAAGGAGCAATTAGTGGACATACTTTCAATATTCTTATAAAAAAACCGATTATCCTGAAATAACTTACGGCTGGAAAATATTTTCCAAAAAAATAGTTACCATTTAAAAAGGAGCAATTAGTGGACATACTTTCCATATTATTATAAAAAAAAACGATTATCCTGAAATAACTTACGGCTGGAAAATATTTTCCACAAAATTAGTTACCATTTAAAAAGGAGCAATTAGTGGACATACTTTCCATATTCTTATAAAAAAACCGATTATCCTGAAATAACTTACGGCTGGAAAATATTTTCCAAAAAAATAGTTACCATTTAAAAAGGAGCAATTAGTGGACATACTTTCTATATTCTTATAAAAAAACCGATTATCCTGAAATAACTTACGTATGGAAAATATTTTCCAAAAAAATAGTTACCATTTAAAAAGGAGCAATTAGTGGACATACTTTCCATATTCTTATAAAAAAACCGATTATCCTGAAATAACTTACGGCTGGAAAATATTTTCCACAAAATTAGTTACCATTTAAAAAGGAGCAATTAGTGGACATACTTTCCATATTCTTATAAAAAAAACCGATTATCCTGAAATAACTTACGGCTGGAAAATATTTTCCAAAAAAATAGTTACCATTTAAAAAGGAGCAATTAGTGGACATACTTTCTATATTCTTATAAAAAAACCGATTATCCTGAAATAACTTACGGCTGGAAAATATTTTCCACAAAAATAGTTACCATTTAAAAAGGAGCAATTAGTGGACATACTTTCCATATTCTTATAAAAAAACCGATTATCCTGAAATAACTTACGGCTGGAAAATAATTTCCACAAACATAGTTACTATTTAAAAAGGAGCAATTAGTGGACATACTTTCCATATTCTTATAAAAAAACCGATTATCCTGAAATAACTTACGGCTGTAAAATATTTTCCACAAAAATAGTTACCATTTAAAAAGGAGCAATTAGTGGACATACTTTCCATATTCTTATAAAAAAAACCGATTATCCTGAAATAACTTACGGCTGGAAAATATTTTCCAAAAAAATAGTTACCATTTAAAAAGGAGCAATTAGTGGACATACTTTCTATATTCTTATAAAAAAACCGATTATCCTGAAATAACTTACGGCTGGAAAATATTTTCCACAAAAATAGTTACCATTTAAAAAGTAGCAATTAGTGGACATACTTTCCATATTCTTATAAAAAAAACCGATTATACTGAAATAACTTACGGCTGGAAAATATTTTCCACAAAAATAGTTACCATTTAAAAAGGAGCAATTAGTGGACATACTTTCCATATTCTTATAAAAAAAACCGATTATCCTGAAATAACTTACGGCTGGAAAATATTTTCCAAAAAAATAGTTACCATTTAAAAAGGAGCAATTAGTGGACATACTTTCTATATTCTTATAAAAAAAACCGATTATCCTGAAATAACTTACGGCTGGAAAATATTTTCCAAAAAAATAGTTACAATTTAAAAAGGAGCAATTAGTGGACATACTTTCTATATTATTATAAAAAAAACCGATTATCCTGAAATAACTTACGGCTGGAAAATATTTTCCACAAAAATAGTTACCATTTAAAAAGGAGCAATTAGTGGACATACTTTCCATATTCTTATAAAAAAACCGATTATCCTGAAATAACTTACGTATGGAAAATATTTTCCAAAAAAATAGTTACCATTTAAAAAGGAGCAATTAGTGGACATACTTTCCATATTCTTATAAAAAAACCGATTATCCTGAAATAACTTACGTATGGAAAATATTTTCCAAAAAAATAGTTACCATTTAAAAAGTAGCAATTAGTGGACATACTTTCCATATTCTTAAAAAAAAAACGATTATCCTGAAAGAACGTACGGCTTGAAAATATTTTACAAAAAAATTGTTAACTATTAAAAAGTAGCAATTATATGACATAATTTCAATAGTCTTAGAAAAAAAAAGATTATCCAGAAATAACTTACGGCTGGAAAATATTTTCAACAAAAATAGTTACAATTTAAAAAGGAGCAATTAGTGGACATACTATCCATATTCTTATAAAAAAACCGATTATCCTGAAATAACTTACGTATGGAAAATATTTTCCAAAAAATAGTTACCATTTAAAAAGGAGCAATTAGTGGACATACTTTCCATATTCTTATAAAAAAACCGATTATCCTGAAATAACTTACGGCTGGAAAATATTTTCCACAAAAATAGTTACCATTTAAAAAGGAGCAATTAGTGGACATACTTTCCATATTCTTAAAAAAAAACCGATTATCCTGAAATAACTTACGGCTGGAAAATATTTTCCAAAAAAATAGTTACCATTTAAAAAGGAGCAATTAGTGGACATACTTTCTATATTCTTATAAAAAAAACCGATTATCCTGAAATAACTTACGGCTGGAAAATATTTTCCACAAAAATAGTTACCATTTAAAAAGGAGCAATTAGTGGACATACTTTCCATATTCTTATAAAAAAACCGATTATCCTGAAATAACTTACGTATGGAAAATATTTTCCAAAAAAATAGTTACCATTTAAAAAGGAGCAATTAGTGGACATACTTTCCATATTCTTATAAAAAAACCGATTATCCTGAAATAACTTACGGCTGTAAAATATTTTCCACAAAAATAGTTACCATTTAAAAAGGAGCAATTAGTGGACATACTTTCCATATTATTATAAAAAAACCGATTATCCTGAAATAACTTACGGCTGGAAAATATTTTCCACAAAAATAGTTACCATTTAAAAAGGAGCAATTAGTGGACATACTTTCCATATTCTTATAAAAAAACCTATTATCCTGAAATAACTTACGGCTGGAAAATATTTTCCAAAAAAATAGTTACCATTTAAAAAGGAGCAATTAGTGGACATACTTTCCATATTCTTATAAAAAAACCGATTATCCTGAAATAACTTACGGCTGGAAAATATTTTCCAAAAAAATAGTTACCATTTAAAAAGGAGCAATTAGTGGACATACTTTCCATATTCTTATAAAAAAACCGATTATCCTGAAATAACTTACGGCTGGAAAATATTTTCCACAAAAATAGTTACCATTTAAAAACGAGCAATTAGTGGACATACTTTCCATATTCTTATAAAAAAAACCGATTATCCTGAAATAACTTACGGCTGGAAAATATTTTCAACAAAAATAGTTACCATTTAAAAAGGAGCAATTAGTGGACATACTTTCCATATCAAGGAGGCACACTTGTGCCTCTATAAAGAGGCGACCCACCACAATGTTAAGCGATTTCAGGTCCTAGAGGTCGCAGAGAGACGGCGGTAATTGCATTTTGTAGCCCAAGCTCAAACTAAGAAACTTGCAAAATTTCATCCTCCTCCGACTTTATCTTCATGGAGTAAACTGAGCCGGAAGTTTGGACCCTCCCACCACAGCCCCCTTTAACGTTGTCCGATTGGGCTGAAATTTAGAGGTTAAGCTTTCCTAGGGCCCGGGAGCTTATCCTCGAAATTTCAGCTCAATCCGATCACTCCTTCCCTGTTTTCAAAAAACCAAATATAGCCACTTAAAGTTCATCTCTTTTTTTTTTTCTTAGCCACGCCTACAGGCCACAGTTGGCACCGGATCCGGTTGAATGAGGACTCATTCGAAGCAGAATTTGACCTGTTAGGGCCTTTTGATATTTTCAGACCGAAAAAATTATCCCCGAATTTACATTTACGAAAAACCTCGTTTTCCTATATTAGCCCATGTTAATTTTTCCTCCACAACCCCCTTTAACGTTGTCTGATCGGGCTGAAATTTAGAGGATAAGCTTTCCTGGGGCCTGGGAGCTTATCGTCGAAATTTCAGCTCAATCTGATCACTCCTTCCCTGTTTTCCAAAAACCCCATATCAAGATTTTTCGGAATTTGCTTGCGTCGAAAATACCTTCTATTTGCTAAACAACAATTACTATTGTGTTTGTATAGTCCAGCGGCTGAGACTTTAGACTTTCAGGCGGAAAACCCGGGTTCGATTCACCATCAGAGCAACTTTTTATATACTTTGAAAAGAAACTCAGTTTCTTTTTTAAATTATTTGAAAAAAATTACGTTTTCTAAAGAGTTAAAGAGGCTGAGTTACAAGGTCGACCCTTAAAACGTACAGGGATTAGAAGGCACAGTTGGGGGCTGTTAAAGAGGCTGAGTCACAAGTTCGAACCTTAAAACGTACAGGGATTAGGAGGCACCCTGTACGACGTGATTTGAGTATTCAGGAATTAAAAGCCTTAACACAAGAATGTTCAAGAGCGGGGTTTGGGGCGGCAGCCCCAATCTTTAACTCCTGACACGATCAGCTAACAGTTAGTCAAGCAATAATAAGTAATAAACTGTACAAAAACGTGCAGAAATTATTTGAAAAAAACTACGTTTTCTAAAGAGTTAAAGAGGCTGAGTTACAAGTCGAACCTAAAACGTATAGGATTAGGAGGCACAGTTAGGGCTACCACCCCAAACCCCGCTTTCGCAGCCTTTAAATATAAAAAAATTTCTTTAAACTGAAAGTAAGGAGCGACATTAAAACTTAAAAGAACAGAAATTATTCCGTATATAAAGAGGCTGTGCCCTCTCAACGCCTCGCTCTTTACGCTAAAGTTTTTATTGTTTAAAAAAAGAGTTGTGAGAAAGTCAAACTTTAGCGTAAAGAGCGAGGCGTTGAGGAGGGCACAGCCTCTTTCATATACGGAATAATTTCTGTTCTTTTTAAGTTTTAATGTCGCTCCTTACTTTCAGTTTAAAGAAATTTTTTTTATATTTAAAGGCTGCGAAAGCGGGGTTTGGGGGTGGTAGCCCCCAAACTGTGCCTCCTAATCCCTGTACGTTTTAAGGTTCGACCTTGTAACTCAGCCTCTTTAACTCTTTAGAAAACGTAGTTTTTTTCAAATAATTCTTATAAAAAAACCGATTATCCTGAAATAACTTACGTCTGGAAAATATTTTCCAAAAAAATAGTTACCATTTAAAAAGGAGCAATTAGTGGACATACTTTCCATATTCTTATAAAAAAAACCGATTATCCTGAAATAACTTACGTCTGGAAAATATTTTCCAAAAAAATAGTTACCATTTAAAAAGGAGCAATTAGTGGACATACTTTCCATATTCTTATAAAAAAAAACGATTATCCTGAAATAACTTACGGCTGGAAAATATTTTCCACAAAAATAGTTACCATTTAAAAAGGAGCAATTAGTGGACATACTTTCCATATTCTTATAAAAAAACCGATTATCCTGAAATAACTTACGTCTGGAAAAAATTTTCCACAAAAATAGTTACCATTTAAAAAGGAGAAATTAGTGGACATACTTTCCATATTCTTAAAAAAAAAACGATTATCCTGAAATAACTTACGGCTGGAAAATATTTTCCAAAAAAATAGTTACCATTTAAAAAGGAGCACTTAGTGGACATACTTTCCATATTCTTATAAAAAAACAGATTATACTGAAATAACTTACGTATGGAAAATATTTTCCAAAAAAATAGTTACCATTTAAAAAGGAGCAATTAGTGGACATACTTTCCATATTCTTATAAAAAAACCGATTATCCTGAAATAACTTACGTCTGGAAAATATTTTCCAAAAAAATAGTTACCATTTAAAAAGGAGCAATTAGTGGACATACTTTCCATATTCTTATAAAAAAAACCGATTATCCTGAAATAACTTACGTCTGGAAAATATTTTCCACAAAAATAGTTACCATTTAAAAAGGAGCAATTAGTGGACATACTTTCCATATTCTTATAAAAAAACCGATTATCCTGAAATAACTTACGTCTGGAAAAAATTTTCCAAAAAAATAGTTACCATTTAAAAAGGAGCAATTAGTGGACATACTTTCCATATTCTTATAAAAAAAACCGATTATCCTGAAATAACTTACGGCTGGAAAATATTTTCCACAAAAATAGTTACCATTTAAAAAGGAGCAATTAGTGGACATACTTTCCATATTCTTATAAAAAAACCGATTATCCTGAAATAACTTACGGCTGGAAAATATTTTCCACAAAATTATTTACCATTTAAAAAGGAGCAATTAGTGGACATACTTTCCATATTCTTATAAAAAAAACCGATTATCCTGAAATAACTTACGGCTGGAAAATATTTTCCACAAAAATAGTTACCATTTAAAAAGGAGCAATTAGTGGACATACTTTCCATATTCTTATAAAAAAACCGATTATCCTGAAATAACTTACGGCTGGAAAATATTTTCCACAAAAATAGTTACCATTTAAAAAGGAGCAATTAATGGACACACTTTCCATATTCTTATAAAAAAAAATTCCAGAAGAAAGAGAAGAAACTCCCCAAGCTTAAAAAAACGAAGTGATGCAGAGTATAGAAAAGTCAAAGGGAACATAAACGTCAATCCCCTTTCAGGAAAGTGGCTAAATAGGATTATGATGTCTGATAACACAATTATACGTTTAAAACAAGAAATAGAAAATACCTTTTCATATCAGATGGTAAATCCAGTGGCCTGTCACCAAATAGTTCTTTCCTTTCGTACATTCTTTCTCTGATCGCGCTGCTTGGAGATGGAGCATATCCACCCATGGGAGGACCGCCTTGTCCTCCATATTGAGAGGGGCCCGAATGCCTGTCTCCCATCCCACCTAAAATAGATGTACGCGTAAATTAACCTGCGAAATAAAACCCTTTTTTTAAGAATCAGAAACTATGCAATCACAAGAAACTCTTTCAAAAAAGAATTTTCAATGTGAAAGCGGCTAATTTGGATTCTTGATGTGTTGCTGAAAATTCAATTTTATTACGGAGAGATTGGCTAAGAAACTTCTTGATTTCATTCGATCTTTGGCAAGTTGAGAAAATTTCAAAGAGAACAGGCAGTTGTTCAGACAGTTCAAGAATGAGTTATTAGTTAAAGCCTTAGTACTAGGAGTGGAAAGGGGAGTAAAGTTGTTATCCTTGATAAAGTGAATTATAACAAAAAAAAATTAGAAATTTTTATCCGACACATACATTTATGAGTTGGCAAATATTTGTTACAAGTTTTTCCACAGTGTTTATTCTGATCATATTGATAAATTTACCCATGGATTACGACTAAAACTAAGGAAGCTGAAGAGCGAAAGACTCATTACTCCGCAAACTAGAATAAACTTATCTGATAGAATGAGCTAATCCACTCCTAAACTGTAGGGCCTTCCAAAAATCCAAAAATAAAGGCCTTTCCTCTGTAATCCTTTTTACATTCAACCGACCACCAAAATGAGAAAATGGATGGCTAGGCAATTTTACCCCATTAAAAAAAGTTCGCCAAGTCAAAAAATTAAAATGTTTCAACATAAAAAGACAGATTTTCGTCACCTGCTTAGGACCATGGAGGACACCACACAAGATTCTTATCGTACCTGAATACTCCGGATCCTAATCTTCGAATAAACCTTGAAACTAGAATATAATTTCAAGTTACATTTTTCAGCATTGCTTAAACATCAAAAAGAGCATCAGCCCTGAACTTCCGATTTATATAAAACTTACCCGAGATGAAACATCTTTTCATTAAACCAAACTCCCACAAGCATGTTCGGGAAGATTGTGCAGTACCTGGATCGAATTATCTTAAAGATATCATGTCCTGAATGGTAATACCATCAAGCAGATTTAGGCTATTACAGAAAGAAGAAAGAAAAATGTTACTTTAAAGCTTATTCTCCGCATACCATAATTCCAATTACACATGTAAAAAATCTTAACCCTGTTACCTAAAATCCCGTAATTGATGGAATATTATGGGCTATTATCTTAGGAAACCCAACCTTAATGTCGCTTTAAAAATGAAACAAAATAATTTTTTCAACAGCAGCAAAGACAAATCAGCTCCGTTTAGGTATTGGTTTTTCTTGAGTAATTAGTTTTTAAGACTGCTTCTATATTGCAACGACTCACCAACAAAAATGACAGAGGTTGTATTGACACATACGAAGTTGTGTCACCAGCACAAGAGTTTAACTCCGCTACCCATCACGTTTACAACATCCACGATCGTTTGATTCTTTTTGATGACCCCATCACAACTGTTTCTATTAAAGGTCTCCAAATGTTCCGGAAGGCGGTTGAAACCAAGAAACACATTCATAGAAAATTCACCCTCAATAAGGATACCGAGGTGACCTTCCCGACTCCCAATTATCCCCCCCCCCCACTGATTTTGGTTCTTCTGTTTATCTCAATCTTGCCTATTTGGACATGTTGGCCTCAGATGGTTCTTATAACTTTGTTTTTCCGAAGATTTGTCTTTTCATTTTATTTAGCGAATTTTATCTTCTTTTTTTTTAGATTATTAGAATATTTCGACTCGACCAAGAGATTTACATTTCTTCAGGTTTTCACAGGCTGAAACTTTTCCTCGTTTTATTTATTTTACATTTTTTGGTAGACCATGCTTAGCCATTCTGGCCTTAGAAGTTTTTTTTGTCCGAGGTCGAGTTTCTGTATTTCTCACTATGTCTCTTGTGTTAATTTTGTTCAATTTACTTTAACTTGATTGTTAATTTTAATTTCTGTCCTTTTTAGGTTTCATTTATTTATTCTTTTAGTATTCATCAGGCTTAAATTTAGTAGACGATATATAGAGCCGATAGCTGTATTTCTAACCCCCAAGAATATTGACAATATTGAGTCTAACTTTATTTGATTTTTACAAAATTTCCTTCAATTCGCCAGAGTTTGTTGAAATTTAAATTGAAAAACTAATAGAAATAACAGGGGAACATTCCTTTACTAATACAGTTTCGTGTATTATCTGATATTCCATTATTCCACTGATTCGTGGAATATCTTGCTTTCCTCAGTCATTGAAGAAGTGTTGAATAATTTAACCATGGTTTAACAGGTACTCGATTTTAATCAGTTCACTTCCTTGTTTTACACTCTAAATTAAATTAGTTCAGTGATTATTAGGTGCACTAAATTTCTTTCTAGGATTATATAAATCTTTCGTATTGTTACTGTCTTTTTTGCTTCTTTTCACATTTTTATTTAAGGAGGTGGGAGGGTATACTTACTAGAAAATTTTTTAGCAGCATATATTTTGCTTTAAGCTAACTGCATACATAAATAAAGAGAAACATATATTTTCAGGTAATTCAAGAACGATAATCATAGCTCCAGATCAGTCTTTCCAATTTATATTTGTACTTAATATCTTTTCGTAAACTAGCTTCAAGAATCGGTCTATGAAATATGTTCAAGTGACTACAGTCACTATCAGTCGACACTACAAACGCTACCAGCATGATTGATATCTTGAATGTTCATGTGCTGTGTAACTAGAAGTATAGTATTAACTGCTTTCCAACTTAGAGAAAACAGAATCTTCTTTATTTAATCACCGTAAAAAATTAAATAAAATAAAAAGGTTATTTCATTTATGACTTTCAAAAAACCACAAGAAGTAAATTTACGCAATCAAAATTTGTTTCATATAAATATAACAATTAAGAAAAGAAATGTACAAAAGAGGTTCAGGGAGTTTATGAATAGGATCATAGCTCCAGATCAATCTTTTCCAGTCAATGTTGCGCTAAACGTCTTTTTCACAAACTTCTAAGCTTGCCAAAACAACAGACTTTAAGCGCTAAATTATCGAATAGGTTATATTTTGGTTTACAGCTTCACTGTCCAGTAAAATTTAAAAGAAAAAAGTTAAATTTTGCTAACAAACAGAGGTATCCCATGTCGAGGGAGAATGGACAGCCCCCCTAAAAAAACTGTTCTAAAATTGTCAGAATTCCACGTTACACTTGATACATTGATGTACTGACTCTGTATTCCTGACAAATATATACCTATTCAAAAAATCTTAACAAACCTCCCATTCCTCCACTTATTGATGCTCCAATGCCACCCAGTCCACTTATTCCACCAACACCAGGACCACCTGGCGGCATATTGCTTTGACCAAGTCCTCCCATGCTCGCTACAAGAAAAATATTATCGACCTTATTTTGAGATAATAAATCGTAGAAAAAAAAATTAAAGACTACAGAACTATCAGAAAATTAAAAATTAAGATGTCAACTAAGAGTAATAAAAAGAAATAAACAATAAAAAACTCAAGAAAAAATGTTGAAGGATCACCATGAAGTCGGTCTTCACCAAAGTTTTAACAGTTTTAAATTAATTCTATTCAAATTTATACAGACTAATTGGATAAACAGCGTTTTCATTTAAGCACACAGAAAACCCTAGACATAACGGAGAGCTGGGTTCAGAAGGGCAATCAAAACTTACGAAAACTTTTCTTTTTCTAATAAACTTGTTTTTCAAATATTTCCGAAAATCTCAACCAGAGGAAAAACATGCCAGAATATGGTTTAGTAGAGGGATAGAGAATATGGATATATACAAGGACGAGCGTGGGAATTAAAAAATTGTCATGACATTTTCCAGATATGCAATGCAATGTATGCACAAAAAAATCGGGTTAAGTTAGACCCCTTTCTACTCCACCATATGAATTTGGATATGTAAAATCAAATCCAAAGAACATCCAAAGCTTCTTATATAAAAAAATCTTTTAGCTTTAGTTGTGAGGTTAAAAGGAGGTAAATATCTATTACAATGGAAGGCTTCATAAAATTTGAATGAAGACTATCGCAATATATGCTATACCATGCAGCTTAGAGAAGTCCTAAACTTTTCTAGGAGCATAACTATAAGCTGAAATGAAATACTCACCCAGGGCAGAAAGATCTGGTCCTCCAGAACTACCAGGAGCACCTGTTAGGTTACCAAGAAGACTCAGAACTCCCTGCAATCCTCCAAGAGCGGCTAATTGAGGATTTGGTGGGCCTCCGGGTCCCATTCCACCACCCATTGATCCTGGCCCCATTCCTAGAAGAAACGAGAACTTTATTAGAAAGATGGTCATAGTTGGTCGCCGACTAGTTGATTGGTCTGCTTTATCTAGTGGTTGGTCGAATTTATCAAAAACAACAAAAAAACATGCTTCATATAGAATTTAAATTATAATGATTGATCTTTCAAAGAAAAAAAAGTCAATCCTTTATTATCAAAATAATGGTTGCTTTCATTTAAGGAAGCAATAACACATTTTAAGATAAAATATAGGCAGATCGTATTGACTAACATATAACCAGGATCATAGCAAGCGTATTACGCATACAGACACTCATTAAATGCACTACTAGTACTACTAACACCTTATTGCAGCACTAAACCACCCGAGGCCAAAGCAGCAACCCTGACTCCTTCATCCCAATCTAAACCAAGCTCCACTCTTTACCCCTCGCGTGATGCTCCAACGTCCTTAAATACTTTCTTATGACCCATTCCCACCAAATTGGGGAACGACCTGCTTTTGGTTTGACCCCAGAATGATGGCCAAACAATCTTAACCTTTCTTTCATTATAGCACTAGAATCAATTATTAAATTTTGATTTTTATTCGTTTTAGGATAAGTTCATTGATCTATGGCAATATTTGTTATTTTTGTGATTGATATGATTTTTCATTTCAATTTCTGTTGGTTTGGGTCTCATTTGCTCACTGAAAATAATTTCTGTTTGTTTTCTGTAAATACTCGAACTGAAACATTCTGTTCGAGTTCATCTACATAGACAGGTAAATTCATTTTTATTAAATACATATTAGGTCAAATGAAAGTTTGAAGCAGGAATCAGAATGATTCCTGCTCATTAGAAAAGGGACTTGATGACCTGTCAAGGGACTTTTAGGAGTAAAAAAAAAGGGACCAATAGGGACCTAAGTGGGAAGAGATTTTGATTACCATTCAGGGTCAAAACATCCCTTTGCTCATGAATCACAAAGAGTTGTCAAGTCACCCTTAAAATCATCATATTCATGAGAATTGGAAGGAACTCATTATCCCTGAAAATGGGTCACTTGTCTGTGTTTTCCCATTTTCTTTTTGTTCAAACTTTCGGTTATGCTTATTTAAAAAAAAAAAAAAAAGCAACTTCAAGATTAGAAAAAATTAAAAACAATCAATAAGACTTCAGCTTGCAAGCTAACTCATTCACCTCTTCAACTTCTTTGAGAGATTGGTGAACTTGCTTATCAGGTCCCACTTCCTCTTTTGTATGTCCTTTTCAGTCCGCTCTTTTTCATCTTCTCGTGCTTTCATGGCACCCTCTTGTAGCGAATTTGCCAAGGCGATGTCCACAGAATCCTTTGAAGGTACCACTCTCTGTAAGCAATCGGTAGCCTCTTTCAAGAACGCATCAACGATTGCCCGTTTTGTTTTTCAGATGCCCCCTTTTCTTGCAATGATTCCTCAAGTATATCTAGCCCTTTTTTTTGCAAGAGATGTAAAATAGGTTCAGCTCCCTATCTTTCTCTTGATTTTGGACGCTTCGTTCAGAAGCTCTTTATTTTGCCTTGCTTTCTAGTCTTATTATTTTAACCGAGCCAAAGTCGACAACTCTTCGGAAATAGGAAAACTTTCGGGTGTGCCTCCATGTGTGTTCAATTCCTTAATCACAAACAGCTTTGCCTTCAGAATTCTTTCATACATGGAGGCTCTGTCCGACAGAAGAGGTCTTCCCGAGAGTGAGCTATGTAAGCACTGTCATGCAATAATGTTAACACACCTTTTACAAGCTTACACTAAAGCGTATACTTTTGTCCAACAAAAGCATCCTTCAAAGAGAAGATTTGGTGCCAGTAATGGTCAACATTAGAAGGCATTGGTTCTACTGAGTTCTCGGTTTGCAGAAATATCCAGTCACTTCTAACATTGTCAACGCTTATTCCTAATGAGATCTCTCAAGTGATAACAACTATATCTGATAGACTTTTAGATCTTTTCCTTTCCTTGGGATCCAGGCACCTAGGGACTTCGAGAGGGCTATTAGAAGAGATGGAAAACTTCACGATCAAGTGTTTGGCAGCTACCGTAAAATGCCTTTCGCACCCTTTGACAGAATCCTTGTATTTCTGCCAAGGTGAGTTTCTGAACATCTAATGCAAACTCAATCTGCACACCTATGATAATGAACTGGAAATAGTTGTCCAAGTTCTCAAGCAAACTGGTACAAATTTCATCAACAGACATGAGAATGTCAGGTTTCAGAAGTCTTGCAAAAACAGTGAGAAGTAAGTTTTTCAAATTAGCATGAAGAGCTTGCACAAGGGGATCGTTTTTTCTTCTGAAATGCTGCCGTGAATTTCGTAAAAAGGCTCGACGACGAATACAAGAATTTGAGTTCTGCAATCATAGATTTCCTTTTTAGGTTGCTTACAATCTTGAAATACTTTGCAGATGACGCAACATTCTTCAAATGTTTCTTGGATGGCATGTAATGCATAAAATACTTCAAGAGTGCCAATTGATCAATTGCTCGGCAAACAAAAGGACCCAACGTCAGGCACCTTATTGAGAAGTACAGAATGAAACTATTGTATGGGATACTTTTATTTTTCTGGCATTCTCGAAAATCTTCCATCTTGCAGGCCAGCCAAGGAAAGAAATGCCTCAAGATGACAACCAAGTTAGATGACTCCTCTCCAAATTCCTGGAGCCCTTTCATGAGTGCGTTTTGCACAGCATGGATGTTAAACGTTCCAAATTTCATAAGCTCTTCTGAAGACTTTTTCTTCTTGAATGCGTTCATTTGCAAACATACCTATTGACATTAGGCCCATTCTTGCCATTCATTATTAGTCTTTCAAGAAGACCAAAAGCACACTCTAATCTGTAGCCTTTTCTTCTGCACTGTGTGTAGATTCGTCGTATTCAAGAAAGAAGTGAACTTCGCCCATATCCTTCATAAGATTATGTTTACAGTCTGGGTGAAGTGCATCAGTTGTCAAGCACATAGCTTTCTTCACACTCAACATCCTGGGTGGTAGCTTACCAGGGAACACGGCTTAGACATCAATGATTTAGTCACACAAACCTGTAGACATCAAAGCTTGCAAGGACGTGAGTACCCATATGATTTCTGCTTTGTATGCACTATCTTTGTCGCAAAACATCTCAAAAGTTTTACCCCCATTTCTAGCTGATGGCTCTTCTGAAACTGTTGCCTAGCAGATCCACACAATCGTAACTGCGACGGATTGAGATGGATTGCAACCTGTTTCTTGTGCTCATCCAATTAAGCATGCTGATTCAAGGTGTAAAAGCCTTTGCAACAGCTAAAATTTTTCCAGCATATTTTGCAGTAAAAGATAGCTCATCATCACCAATTCTATAACATTTGTTTATCTCTTGCCACTCATGTCTCCTTTGGCTAACCAGGAGCAACATAATTTGTAGTTGTCCATGTTCTTTCCTAAATAAACTTCAGAGACTTGAAAGACAAGTAGATTTGAAAACAGCAGGAAAAACGCAGAGTACAAGATTTTTGTTATCTGAATATTCCACTCATGGTTCTCTCCTCAACTCACTAAACCTGTTATTAGTTTATTAACTAACATTTACAAGGAAAGAATATAGAATTTGTAACATTGGAATACAAGTCAATTCAAATATATTCGTACTGGTATGGTTCATTTTACTGGTATGGTGCAGTAAAAGTCACAAGATCCCTATCTCTCATCTTTATGGCATCTATAGAAACGGGAAAACTCTCTAGTTTCTGGAAAAAGGTAATTATCATCCCAATCTTCAAGAAAGGTGAAAAACAAAACCCAATCAATTTCAGGGCCATAAGCTTTACATGCATCACTTGTAAAATCCTTGAGTTCATCATAGCAGACAAATTACTAGAATAGCTTCTAACTGAAAAGTTAATCACCAAAAGGTAGTTTGGATTCCTAAGACACGGGTCAGCTGAATCCCAGCTACTCCTAGTTACAAACACCTGGAGACTAAACCTCGAAAAAGGCATACAAGTCGACCCAATATACCTTGATCTTAGTAAAGCCTTCAATGAAGTTTCTCATTCAAAAATCCTTCATAAGAAACTTTGGGATTACGGGCAAAGCTCTTGCCTGGATCACGAATTTTCTGGCAGGCAGAACTTAGAGGGTGAAAGTAGATGGCCACATTGGCAGAGTTGTGACAAAAGCATCTAACGGTATTCCACAAGGTCCTGCTCTTAAATCATTTAGCAAACGACTTGCTTGACAACATTAACTCAGATATCGCACTCTATGCTGACGATACAAGGCTTTTCAGATCTATCGAAAGCCCAAATGATATTCAAGAACTGCAGACCGACTTGAACAAGACAGCCGATTGAACGAGGACGTGGGAAATTGAGGTCATCACAAACAAAAGCTCCCACCTCTGCTTTGGACCCCAGAATTTCAAGTCAACCTACAGCTTTAACACCAGTCTAATACCAAAAACATCTTTGAGCGGGACCTCGGAGTAAAAATAGAGTGAGCTAAAATTCACAAACCACTACGAATCCATCGTGAGCAAAGCTTCGAAAGTAGCCGGTCTTATTCAAAGAAACTTCACCCTAAACGATCCTCAGCTTTTTTCAACTCTATTCAAGTCTCTTGTTCGGTCTATCATTGAATATGGTCATCCGAAAATAAGACCTCACCTTCAAAAAGACACTGCTGTACTTGAGAAGATTCAGCGAAGAGCAACAAAATCTGTACCAAAACTAAGAGACCTCTCCTACTGTGAACAGTTGGAAAAGCTGTCACATCCTTCCATCTCCTTATAGAGTCCTCCGAGGTGATCTTATTGAAACTTTCAAGCTATGTCACAAGTACTACAATAACATTAGACCAGAGGAAATACTCTTCTTTAACACAAATAATCTGCGAGGACACAAATTTCAGCTAAAACTAAACATTTTCAATAAAGAAGTTGGAAAGTGGGCCCTCTCAAACCAAGTAGTCAAGGAATGGAACAAACTCCCCAAGAAGAGGTTATGGCTGACTCTACCAACTCTTTTAAGAACAGTATTGACAAGTTTTTAGTGAAAATATATTTTTATAGAGGCGAAAGCGTTTTTATTGCAGTATATTATTATTATTATTATGAAGCTACAAAAAATTATCTATCCTTGAATGTTACCATGATACGGGCAATCCATCCCAACCGCCCTATAGGCCACTGTTACTCTCTCTCCTTAAACAGTATTACAATGTGACACATCTATCCCACCCACCATTTAGGCCAATTTTGTGCTGTTGTTAGCTGCTAATATTTATAACAGTTAATAGGCACTTTGGCCGAAGACATAGTTTCCATTGTTTTATTGGTTCTTTCTAAACTGCAACAGCATAACCAAGAGACCAGAAAAAGTGCATTTGTGGAGAAGCTATATTATCTAAAGTGTGTGTTTCAAACATATCATGCTTCAGTTTTCAAATATACCATTCTCCCAAATAGGGGATTTTAGGGACTTCTGTGGAAGTTAAGGGACTTTCTGCATAAAAAGGGACTTCAGCCCAAAAAGACTTTAGGGACTAATTCCGAGCCCTGTCATGGCGAAAAAACATCTTTAGTGTATTGGAAAGATAATTTTAGCCCCTTCCCACCATCAAGTCAACACTTGAGGTCCGTATGGTCCCCTAACCCTCCATAAAACAATCGACAACGCAACCCAGGCCATTTCAGAGATATTGTAGATACACTTTTTGATAACCTCCTATTATATAGTGTCTTTTGATGAATCTCGCTACTTATACTTGATTGAATTCTAATTGTAATAGACGCAATGTTCTGATAGCACGGTAACACTTAGCACCTTTTGATTTATCTCAATACTTAACCGTGAAGGGATTTAAAGACCGATTGCAACTTAAAGTACACCCAATACCATCAAGTCAAAACTTGAGGTTCATTTGGTCGCCCTAAAACTCCATAAAAGAATCGACTACGCCACCCAGGCCATTTCAGAGATAATGTAGAAACACTTTTTGATAGCCTCCTATTATATAGTGTTTTTTGATGAATCTCGCTACTTAGACTTGATTAAATTCTAATTGTAATAGACGCGCTATTCTGATAACACGGGAACACTTAACATCTTTTGATTTACCTCAATACTTAACCGTGAAGAGATTTCAAGTCAGATTGCAACTTAAAGTATACCCCTCGCACAAAATTTGAAGCCGTTCTCGAGAAGGCCCAAGTCTTTCTTATTATCAAGCCAGGATTTCCCAATAGGCTCAATAGGCCCGGGTCTTGGGGCGCAGAATATCAAAGGATGCAATAAATTATCACTGACTGATTTCTTTTCTTAACAAAAACTGGACCAATAAAAAAAGTTCTATGACTATCTACCTTAGTTCTGCCCTATCAACAAGTGAAATGACATCAGTTTTATACAATCCTAAAAAAGGCTTATGCCCGATTTGCCTCTCACTCAAGACTATCTGTCTTAGTTTTTTCTCCAATTAGCTATTGCTTGATGCCAGTAACTTGATTTTAATTCAAAAATCAATGGACTCCGTCAAAGTGCCCAGTGTACTCAGCTGCCATGCACCCTTTTCAAAGAAAAGTGATTTTAAAACAACACAGGAATTCCGGTGCGACTTATGAACTGGCAGATTTCTCCCAAGAATGGCAGATTAGAGTTCGGTATCACTTCTCTCTTTCATTACTTTTGGCTAATCAGTTGCGTTGGGTTCTGGGTTTCTACAAACCTGAAATTTTCAAACCTCCCCAAAAATCTCGCAAAAAAGGAGCGGCTAAAGTGCCTGGGCCTAAGAGCAACAAAGCTTTAAATCCGGCCCTGCCCGAGATAGTTCAGACATGATATTTTGATGTTGGATGCACATAGTCTTAACCGCTCAAAATCCACAATTCCTCCTCCTCCCCTCGAGTTTCCGTTTGACTTTTCAATCTGATATCCCAAGCTGTTCTGGAGATATTGCAAATGGGTCATTGTGATAATCTGGAAACACAGACTCACTACTTTACTCTGCATAGATTATACACAGTTCCACAGGAGCCTAATGCAAAAAGGTTTGGTGGATCAGAAACTAAAACCATTCAGCCCTCCCACCCAACATTGAATTTGAAGTCCCTTTATCCCCTCCTTTCCCCAACAGAACAAGAGAGTTTCCACTTCATTTCCTTGAAAATATTGAATAAGATATGCTGTTTATGAGGGATTCATGATATGTTATTTCAATGACCTGGATGTACGTGGTGTTTTTCGATTTAACTTAACATTTCCTTTTATCTCCCGATACCATATATGAGGTCCACATTAATAAGGACCTTCAAAAGTGAGATGTGTTACAAATAACAAAGAAAAAATATTAGGGTGTAGTTAAGTCAACAGATGAAGGTATCCACGATCCGCGAGCACTGGTGTCAATAGCTGATATTGTCAGTACCGTCAATAACCGGTAAGACCAAAGCGAGGGTTGAAACCTTTAACAATGAAATGTCCAGTTCCGACAGTCTGTTGGAATTCATACTTGCTAGTCAATTTTCACTTTGTTTCTGTTAGGCTAACTACATTATCTTAAATGTAACTAATTAATTTATCCACTTCAACTCTTAAGAAGGTTTTAGTTACGATAAGATACAGACAAACAAAGTGCACCCTGACTGATACTAAGAATCATCTGTAGAAGTTGGTGAAAACCAACAATATAACACACGTATAAATTCCAGATTGTAGTTTCTTACTATATTTTTCTGTTTTGAAGCAGCTTGCATAGCCAGGGAAAGAGTAGTTCAACAGTTTTATAAGTACAAAAAGTAATAAAGCAATAAAGCATCATAAAAAAATCCCTAGTAATCCGTTTAGAGCACTTAATTATTAGATTAAGCCCAATTTAACTTTTTGTTCTTATACTCCATTACACAATCAACAGGAGCTAGAATCTAACATTCGACGCGTAAAGCAGCCCCTCTAAAACTAATGTCCTAATACTTACAGTCAAAGTTTCAACTGCAAGTGTTTTTCGATATTTTTTGACCGCCTAAGGGCTTAGATCTTCATCAAACTTAGGGCGTTTATTATTACTTTTATTTTTCCCTTGGTATTGTTTCGTAGCATGGTCCTTCGAGCCTAGCTTTGGGTTTGGTGCTAAAAATTTTTGTATTTACATTAAATTATTGGACTACTAAAGAAAATAAGAAACAAGTTATAAATACGCTTATTAAAATTTCAACATATCACATGCAAATTGGGTTTTTGGATATATTCATTCCACTGAGAGCAAGCGTCCACTCAAATTTTGACAGCAATAGAGGCGCTGGAGCTACTAATGACACTGTCATCTTTCTCAAACTATTTAAAAGAAGGCAACTAGTTTTAGTAACTGCAAGAATGAGACTCAATTACCTGACAAACAAATTTGTAACTCCCTGTTATGTTATCATATCGAAACTGGAACTGTAACGAAACTATTCAATAGCATGTAACGATTGAATGATAAGCAAGATAAACAGTGAAACGCACAAAAAAAAACTTACTTTGGTAGTCAGGAACAGGTGGTCCTCCAGGAGCAATGCTCATGCCAATGCTTTTAAGTCCTTCCGGAAGTTTTGATGGCATACCACCTTCTTGCGCATCCTTCTCGTCAAGACGAACAGACATCTTTCGGTCATACAGAGTTTGGTTATTAAACATCGCTAAAGAAAAAAAGGGTTATAACTTTTTGGGCCCATTTACTTGCACGAATTCGCAGATAACATTTTACAATATTAAGATGGCTAGTACACAAAAGTTAGTGCTTCAACAATAAAAATTACTTCACTTTAGGCCCTTGAGAGGCATTTAGGGCACCCAAGAAGAATCACCAATCATTTCTCATCGATACGACCGCCCTGATGTTTCCCAATCGAGTTCAAGTAAGACGATGATATTTTGCATGTCGAGTCTTAAGTGTAGCTGCGTCTACACTTATGGTAGCTCTATGGAGTCTTGTGGTAGCTGCGTCTTAAGCGTCTTTGGGACGTCTTTTTACTCTGGAACCCCTGGCTGCAGCTAAAGAACGATCTTGGGGAGTTAAGTTTCAGATGTTTAAACCACGTGCCCAAGATATCTCCAATTCCTATCCTTCATGGCTTCACTTATTAGAGGCGAGGACGTCTTTTGCCGAATATCAGTATTTGATAATATTTAAATTAAATTAACATTTATGATATGATCAATCTTAAGCACATATTGTCGAACTCATTTCCAGCTGCAGGTCTAAGTATCATTTATCCAAAACATAGAAGTGCGGAGAGGACTTTGCTATTGAGGATAATAGCTGTAGTCACAGAGAATACTTTTCAGTTTTCCAGATCTTTGCTGGCTTTATAAAAGAGCCATTGTCGTGGCAAATCCAAAGCTTTACTTCCTGTAGACACAACCCAGTATTATATACTTCAGAGATTTAAACTCAACAGCCAGTTCGTTCATCTGATTATAAAGCCGAATACCTAACGGGGAAGTAGGTTTTGTCATGTTTAGTGTTATTAACATTGATCCCCAGGACAAAAGGTTTGACCTCAATTACTACCTTGGTTAAGGTATTGCTGAAGTTTAAGCTTCTAGGGCCTAAGTTATAACAAGATTTGCAACCATTTATCGTTGGAATAAAAATAAGATATATAATAACTAAACAATCGAAATGAAAATCAGATACAAGGAAGAAGATTCTGTTCAGGCATAAAAGTTGTACAATAAGAAGTATGGAATGCAAAAGATTATTCCATTCAATTACAAGCCCCAGTTAAATCTTTGTTAATACAAATAGTTACAGCAAAATTTTGAACACTAGTCAACGGAGAGCAGAGCTCAATATGAAAACATAATACATATGTAACTCTGTATGAAATGAATGCATTTATATATATATATATATATATATATATATATATATATATATATATATATATATATATATATTTTCTGGAATAAAACGGCTCCATATTTTTTCGGGAAAATTGGCATCCTTGGATATTCTGGCCTAAAAAAACGATTTAGATAAAAAATATTTGCATACATTTTGACAAGGGACTATAACAGTTCAGAAACCTTAAAAAAGGAAACAAAAAATTCGAAGTTTAGTAGAAATCGTTGTTAGAAATCGGACTGGCGGTAATAATTAAATATCTTTGAATACACATCAGTATGAAAAGACATTAAATCGCGTAAAGAGCAATAAACAGGTATTTGCAGAAATATTTGTATATATTTTAACAAGGGATTACAACAATTCAAAAACCTTAAAAAAGAAAACAAAAAGTTTGAAGCTTAGTAGAAATCGTTGTTAGAAAAACATCATTACCGAATTTCTTCTTAAGACATGAAAAAAAACTGAAAAGATTTTTAAGTTCAGTTCAGAATAGCTAAAGTTATTCCGTAGACTGCAAAAATTACGGTGCCTGAGCAATAATTTTAATGTTTTAATTCAAACTAGAAAATGCCTGAAAATTTTAAAATTTGTTTTTTTTTTGTTAGATAAAATCAACTCGCTACGTTATTACAGGTTTGGACCCAACCTGTTACATAATGTCAGTAGGAAACCACAAAACGATAATTTACAATAATTGCAAATAATGATTCTCTATTTAGACAAGGGATTACAACAATTCAAAAACCTTAAAAAAGAAAACTAAAGTTTTAAGCTTAGTACATATCGTTGATAGAAATCGGACTAGCTTCAATAATACAATATTTTTGAAGAGACAGCAGTTTGAAATGACATTAAATTGCGTAAAGAGCAAAAAACTGGTAATTGCAAAAATATTTGTATACATTTTAACAAGGGAATACAACAATTCAAATACCTTGAAAAAGAAAAACCTTTTGAACGCAACCAGTTATATAGTGTCAGTAGAAAGGCCCAAAAAACGAAAATTTTCAATTATTACAAATAAATGATAAAAAGCTTACAAAAAAAATAATAATAATAATAAGCTTACGGGTTTGAACGCAACCAGTTATATAATGCGAGCAGGACAAACGAAACTCAGAGAAGAGAGAAAGTAACAAAATGAAAAATAAAATCAAAAAGGGTGAAAAAACAAGGATTTTGTCAGCCAGCGAACCATGAAGAAGACAAAATATAAGCAAATATTTCGACAAGGACCTCCGCCAAGTCGTCCTCAGTGCTAAACAAAAACAAAAAAGAGAAGAAAAAAAACCTTTTTTTCACCCTTTTTGATTTTATTTTTCATTTTGTTACTTTCTCTCTTCTCTGAGTTTCGTTTGTCATGTATAGCCAGTGTGGTCTAAGAATGTATATGCGAGCAGGAAGGCCCATAAAACGAAAATTTATTACAAATGAGGATTCTCTATTTTGACAAGGGATTACAACAACTCAAAAACCTTAAAAGACAACTAAAACCTTGAAGCTTAGTAGAAATCCTTGTTATAAATTGGAGTTGCTTTAATAACCAAATATCTGTGAAAAGACATTAAATCGCGTAAAGAGCAAAAAACTGGTAATTGGAAAAATATTTGTATATACTGAAAGAAGGGATTACAAGAATTCAAAAACCTTAAAAAAGAAAACCACAAGGTTGAAGCTTAGTAGATATTGTTGTTAGAAATCAGACTTGCTTTAATAATCAAATATCTTTGAAAAGGCCGCAATCTGAAAAGACAGCAAATTGTCTCAATTTGTCTAAGGTTAGAAGACAAGCGACAATGAGAATCCGTATATAGAAGCCGGCCGTGTGCCGAGGCCTAGCGGCGAAGCCGCCGGTTTCCCTGTGCTATATATACATAGACATTTATATAAATGTATATAAATGTTATATGCTGTTATATGAGCATATATGTATATATATGCTCCTCCTCTGTCCCAATTTATTCAAACCCTCTCTCTTTATACCCTCCTAAGAAGTTGCTATTTCACGTTAATCCTTTCTTACCACCTCCTGTCAACCCATTCAGAGACGACCTGCTTTCCGTTTGGCCCTAAATGGCTGGTCGAAAACGACTACTACCAGTGAGACTACGGGTATTCATGTGAAACTTTCAGTGAATGGTTGGAGGGACGTTGAACAAAATCGAAATACAACAAATGTGTGCAGGTTGTCAAAGAGACATATCGGTAATGCACCAGGAACAGCTTAGAGCATTAAGTTGAAGCTTTCAGGGCATTTTGGGAGGGATGTTGAGCTAAATAAAAAGCACTATGTACATGCGGGTTATCAAAGGGGTGTTTCAGTGATATCCAGCAACACCTTAGGATAGTAACCTAAAACTTTTAGGACTACTACTATTACTACCACTTTTGCCACTACTACTACAACTGCTGCTACAAAAAATGCACTATTGAAGTAAATCAGAACAGTTTTAGTGCATCCGGATAGTGAAAAATTGCATAGGCGGGATATCTTAGGACTGGAATGGGATATAAAGTAAAAACTTTCAGGGAAAGTTTATGTTGTTATAAACGGCTGAGGGTATTAAGTTGAAACTTTCTAGGCTACTACTATTACTACTGGCACTAGTACTGCTGCTAATACTGTTGAACTAAATCAAAAGCGTTGAAGTGCATCCAAATGGAAATTTTCAAAATAGAAGAGAAACAATGTCGAAAATGAGGTATTAAGTTTAATATTTTAGAGAAAGTTTAGGAGGGTGCAAAACTAAATCAAAAGGTACTATGTGTACCCGGACTGTTCAGGTACGTTTTGGTCTTTAGGAGACACAGCTACTGGTAGCCCTACTCCTCTTTGTGGTATTTTCTGCTCGTTTTGAGTTTGACTTAGTTATTTATTGTAATTTATGTTCATTTATTTGTTGATAGTGATTTATGGTAGATTCACGCTTGAAAAATTATGTAACTTTATTTCTACTTATATTTGGTTTAATATAGCTCTTAGATTTTCTTTGAAAAACTTCTTTTGTAGAACAAGATTTTTAAAGTTAATACGATACAATGATGAGCCTTCGCTGAAGCTCTTCTATTGGTTGAATCAGACACTTGCTCAAAATCTTTAAAACTGAGGACTAAAGGGACTGATCACTCAGTGACAATTTGGTATACGATTCCCCGCCTTTCTAAAACCACACTCGGCAAACCAACTAACATTAATTTGCAGTGCTTCTGGTCCACAAAGTGTCATGTTTTGAATAACATGATGTAAAGACGAAAGTTTACTTACGTAACGACTTTCTTCCGTCTATTAAAAAATTGGAAGTGAAAAAAAAACCTCAGAAAGACTTTTGGATTTTACAACTTCAAATATTGAAATTAAACTGTGGTTTTGAAAAATCTAATCAAAGGATATGGACTCTATATGATTTATAAGGCACACAAGATCAACAGAAGCGAATCAGTTCTATTATTAGGTTTTGGGGGACTTGGTAACGGAGTCAGATGAACACGAACATTAAACGCAAGACAAGTCAAAACCCTTTCAAAGATAGACATCTATTTCAGTGGAACAGAGACTTTCTAGAGATATACATTCATAAGTTGCTCACGAAGCTATTAACGGCATGCGACAGCTTCACCTCAGTGCAAAAAACATTAACCTTTCATATCCCATTTCAAACAGGTCAGGATTCGTATTAACAAAATGACTCAGTTTAGTCGTAAAATCCTTGCTTAGGAGGACAACACAGGAGTATTAGATTTACAATTCTGTCTCCATATACTCGTTCTGCGAAGTGACCTTATAAGGACTACCATAAATCTAAAAATTATTGCAACAAATAACCAAATGTAAAGTGCATTACATCTCCACTTTCTAGAGATATACATTCATAAGTTGCTCACGAAGCTATTAACGGCATGCGACAGCTTCACCTCACTGCAAAAAACATTAACCTTTCATATCCCATTTCAAACAGCTCAGGATTCGTATTAATAAAATGACTCAGTTTAGTCGTAAAATCCTTGCTTAGGAGGACAACACAGGAGTATTAGATTTACAATTCTGTCTCCATATACTCGTTCTGCGAAGTGACCTTATAAGGACTACCATAAATCTAAAAATTATTGCAACAAATAACCAAATGTAAAGTGCATTACATCTCCACTTTTACTATTTAACCAGGAAGGGTAGTATCAACTAGATGTCAACAAATCCAGATGTCAAACATTAGACAGCTACCCTGACAAGGTAGTGGGGACACTCCTGCCAATAAATCAAAATTTCTCGTCTCTAGGTACGTAGCACTGACAAGCGGAAACTCATCACAGCACCAAAAAAGTAGCAACAGCTCATCAATCATAACATCAGAAGTCAACTTACATATCGCTTGTACAGCTTCAACGGGATGGTCAAACTCTATGATTGCCCATCCTTTGCTCCTTTTAGTATCTCTTTCTCGTGCAAGGTCAACATCACGAATACGTCCTGCTAATTTGAATACTTCCTCCAGCTTCTTTTCATCAACTTTGAAATCCAACTAAATAAGAAAAAATTACATGTTTTTACATAAATGGGACAAAGTCCAAAATATTTTAAAACCAGTTTGTTATATAAACTATTATATAGATTATAATTGACTGAATTTGTCCAAAAACAAAAACACTAAAAGATGGAAAAAAAAAGGAAAGAAAAATATGATGACGAAAAAAAGCATCACTTCTTAAGGAGCGTTTATCATTAAGGGAATTAAAAAAAACAAAAACAGCCTTGACATTTTATGATCGTCAAACACTATATGGTAGAAGATTTTGGTTAACTATTTTATATATTTTAGCTCAGTTTTGCGAAAACGATCCGCTCGCTAGTCGGCAAAGCACGACTTGCAAATAAATACACTGGACCCTGAATACCTAATTTTGAAACCTGATTTCAAATTATTAAGGAATCCATTAAAAATTTTTAGTCAAGTACCAAAGATATATAAGATAGAATAAACTTTATATTACTTTTTAAGTAACCAAGCATCACAGACATTACTCTAGCGTTGACTATAGTAAGAGCCGTTAAGCTTCAATGCATACTTTTATTTCTTTCCAGAGCGACTTCATATGGAAAGTGAGGTCATATAAACTCGGAGGGGGACTCATTCGATTGGAAATTGAAAGTTCTAGTGTTCTTTTTATAAGTAAAAAATGATCGAAGGTAAACCCTACGCCTCCTATATCCTTCTTAACTGCCTTAACCCTGGAGACATTTGATCAAAATTTTGATAGTCACTTTGTTAAAAATAGTCTTAAGCATCAAATACTTATGCCTCCGGAGATGACAAGTTCCCCACTGTATATAGGACACAGGCTGTAATTCAATCAGGTTGCCCATTATATACATATAGGGCTACTTATTGGAAAAGGGGGCTTGTTTGATCCGGGGTCTCCAAAAAGCCTTAGGGCACTAAGGTGAAACTTTCAGGAAATATTCAGGGTGGCGTTGAACAAAATCAAACCACATTATATACATACTGATTGTCAAAAGAGCTGATCAGCAATACCTCAGGAACGGCTGAGGGTATTCAGTTAAAAATTTTTAGTGTATGTTGAGGGGGGTGGGTGGTGAAAAGTGATCGGAAGGCAACCAAGAAACCACTGCTCTTTTAGATCTCCCTCTCCTAAATATGTTCGATCCTGGGTGTGTCCAAAAAGGCCAAGGTATACTACAACTAAAGCAACAGCAACAACATTCAACTATGATTGCTTGCGATTTCGACTACAACTACCTGTGACTGTGACCACTTGCGACTGCGACTACTGGCGACAGTGACTTTGATTGCAACCACTTGGGACTACCTACGGCTGTAACTACTTGTAACTGCAAATACTTGTGACTCCGACGAAAAACACTTTTGAAAAGGCTTCTTGGAACGAGCATGAGGCTCCAATGCACTATTTACTTATTATTCTTTTGTTTTCCAGAGCCACATCACATGGAAGGTGTTGTCAGAGAAACTTCGGAGGAGATTCGTTTGATTACAAATTGAAAGTTGTAGAACCATTTTGAAGAGTCAAAAGTCATTGGAAGGCAACATGCCCTTTTTAGCTGCCGTCCTCCAGACACATCAGATTTAAGTTCTAAATTGTCGTCTTGTTCAAAATAATATAAAGGTCAAATAAATATATCTCTGGGAATGAGAGAACCTACCCAGAGCCCCTCGGACAAAGGATGGAAGTTATGCAAGTTGCCCACTGTTTACATACAGGGTTGATTTTTTGACAAAGGGTGACATGTTTGATCCTTGGTCTCCAAAGAGACTTAGGGTATTAAGGTGAAACTTCCAGAAAATGTCAAGACGGATGTGGAAG
Organism: Artemia sp. Qi Xiang Cuo; assembly: GCF_049724085.1. Classification (NCBI taxonomy): domain Eukaryota; kingdom Metazoa; phylum Arthropoda; class Branchiopoda; order Anostraca; family Artemiidae; genus Artemia; species Artemia sp. Qi Xiang Cuo. Next base: position 51,023,311 of record NC_142794.1, read on the forward strand.
AAAATCAAAGCACCCTAAGTGATACAGATTGTCAAAAGCTAAGCAGTTTTTCAAAGAAAAGTAAAGAGTAATATTGAAATTGAACATTTGCAGAAACTAAATATCTCTATCTCCGGCAAAAATGAGAGAAGCTGAACGTTTTTCTAAGATTTCCACGCAAGTATTCATTGGCTTTTAGTTTTCTGTCGTTTATTCGGATCTCTTATCCAAGATCTACAAGTTATGGCACGACCACCCGATCAATTCTAAATAGTTTGACCATAAAAAATAAAAAAAAATATAAAAGACGAGATATGGTGATCGATCAAGCTACGAAATCCCCTCAGAATTAATGATATACAGACGGCTTCAATCAATTATAAGAGAAGCAACCAAATCATATACAATCTCTCTTAAAACGCTATCTTTACAAAAGTAGCTCCCTTCTCAATTAATCTTATCTCGAACAACCGATATGAAAAAAAAATACTCCAAAAAGAAACAACTACTGTTTCTGGCAAAAAAGTGTCATAAAAGTATGTGCGCACGGACTGCATATAAGAGAGCATTCATACTATGGAAAGAACTATCTGTTCAGGGTAATTTTTTTTCTGAAAAACAATAAAAATACACTGTATTCTGATTTTTTGGGCTAAAAGATAATGCGGCTTGAAAATTCCATTATTTTGGCATTTTAAATTACCACTATTGTCACTACACCCCTCTGAAATGGAACTGTTCACGGAACTAACTCATTAAGCATTTATTTAGCAACCTCAACAATTTGGTAAAGGGATATATGATTTGCAACAGCAATAGTTTCGACAATATCTAAAATAACTCTTTATTTCTTAATTGCAAAATAAAATAAAAAATAAACTGTTTGTGCCAACAATAACTCTGCTTAATTTTCATTTTAGTTTTCAAAAACAACTTATGTTTAGCTTAAATAAAAATAGATAGGATGAGAGTAATCTAAATACAACGAAATTAAAACTTACATTAGCAACAAAGACTTTGCTTGTTAAGGGTCCTCTTATTCCCAAGCTATCCAAGAACTGGGGATTCAGTCCATATGTGTTGAAATTAGCAAGTGGCCTAGGTACGTCCAAACCAAGTGCAGGTCCCGGAAGACCCATGGGCCTCCCAGTTGATGGTCGTCTGTCTCCAGAGAAAGCTCTACTGTCTCGACGATCGTCATTGCGGCGTCCTCGAACTATGTACCCATACTGATCACGCTCTACGTCCCGGTCCTATTTTAGAATATAAAACGTAAATAAAATTTTTGAAGAACAGGCTACAGCACATCATATTCCCAGTATTTAAGGCTAAATAAAATGAGATTATGGTTATAACAACAATCGCTAGAGATACATTCATTTTCTCTGCCAGACATAGGCAGATTCAAAAAATAGACATCCTTATACAATTCTTGGGACCTTAGAAGTTTGAACTTTTTTTAAAGGCAAAGGCAAAAGCATTGAACGACCACTAGATCACTTGAGCAGTAGATGAGAGATGAAGAAATCTTCTATTTTTAGGGCTCAGAATTTACCTATATTAAAATACGCCCATACGAAGCATAAAACGATATAGAAATCAAAACTAAGTTCATATAAAATAATGGGATAGGACATTCTTGGGTAATTCTATAACTAGTTTCTGTGGTTTTTACATACAGACAATGTCATCTGCTGCACAATTAATTTATCAGTTTATTAATCATACCCAGAAATGTCATATAGATAAAGTTACACTAACTTTCAACCACAGTATATATAATTAGCAGTATGATCTTTCCCTATCTCACCCATTATAAAAACCCGGACCGAGGTGCGAGTGCTCCAGAGAATGTATAAACAGTTTAGCTTTTGCTTTGAGCCAATCTGTTAGACGATTTTCCGGCAACCCAAGAAAAAAAAAGTCAAGGTAATAGGTCAAACACTTTCAAAATCTTTGCCATTGTCCTTTCTTCCCCGGGAAGGCCCCCAAAACCATTAAATAGCAACTCTGGTGGCAAACAGAGTATTTATGAAATATTGACTAGTCCTGTTTCAGTATAGAATTCCAAATTGAAATGGTACTCTCGGATTAAACTAGCACATAAAACCCTTCAATTCTAACTATAGTGAGTATTGCAAGTTATATATATAGAATACTATTCTAGGATGCTCACGTTTCAATTTTAGCCTCATAAATACCAAAACTCCAAAATTAGAATTTGATGTCTAAGTTAAGTTGAAGTTAGAAAGGGTACTTGTGTGATATACCCCCTACCTAATATTCTTCTAATACGCTTCTCTGACGCTCAACCCTAATGAAATATACCATAGAAAGATAAAAATATAAAACGGTTCGTGGTAACAAACTGTAAGTAAGGAGCGACCCGGCTCACTAGTAACCGAGACTCTAAAAAACAGGGTGCCAATAGATACATCAAAAGAATCAGATTTTCATGCTAATTTCAAATATATAAGCTTCATCAAGTTTAGTCTTTACCCATCAAAAATTACACGCCTGAGAAAATTTGCCTTATTTTTGAGAAAAGGGGAAAACACCCCCTAAAAGTAATATAACTTTAATCGCGCATCAGATTCAGCATACCACAGAACCTTACGATAGAAGTCTCAAGCTCCTATCTGCAAAAAAGTGAAATTTTGCATTTTTGCCAGAAAGAAGATCACGGATGTGTTTATTTTTATTTTTTTTCAGGGGTGATTGTATCTACCCAGTGGTCCTAGAATATCGCGGGAGGGCTCATTCAAACAAAAATTAAAAGTTCTAGTACCCTTTTTAAGTGACCAAAAAAATGGAGGACAACTAGGCCCCCTCTCATGCTCATTTTTTCCCCAAAGTCACCTGATCAAGTCATTTTGTTCAGCATGGTCGAAAAATACAGTAACTATGTCTTTGAGGACGACGTAATCCCTAACAGTCTCCGGGGAAAGTCTACAAGTTATGAACTTTGCCCAATGTTTACATATAGTATCTGTTACTGGGAAGTATACAGAAGTTTTCAGGGGTTTTTTTTTTCTGGTATTTGGGGGCGGGGGGGGGGAGGGGTCTGGGGTTACGTGGAAGGATCTCTACACGGAGGAAGTTTTTATGGGGGAAGGGACATTGCTATGAAGGGGGCGCTAAATTTCCCAGCATCATTTAAAAAAAAAGATCAGAAATTAAAAATAACAAGTTTTTTCAACTGAAAGTAAGGAGCAACATCAAAACTTAAAACGAACAGAAATTATTACATATAAGATTGGGTTCGCCCCGTAGTCATTACATCACTCTTTACGCTAAAGTTTTTCTTTGTACTTACATCAGAGCTATTTATTTTAATTAACGGCCTTTTTGTTTGAGGGGTCATTCTTAAAAAATTGGAACAAAATTTGAACTTTAGCGTAAAGAGCGAGGTATTGACTAGGGGCGAACCCCCTAATATATGTAATAAAAATATACGAATTTTGTTACGTAAATTAATTCGTAAGTTATGTCATATCAAAATTTCTAAAAAGCCATCTAGCCAAGAAAATAAAAATAAATTAATATACAAATTTTGTTTTAATTATTCATGTACGGTGAGCCAAAATTAAAGCTGCATTAATTCAAAAACGTTCAGAAATTAAATGAAAGAACATTTTTTTTTTAATTGAAAGTAAAGAGCGACATTAAAACTTAAAACGAACAGAAATTATTCCGTATATGAAAGAGGCTGTTCCCTCCTCAACGCCTCGCTCTTTACGCTAAAGTTTGACTCTGTATCACAACTTTATTGTCTAAAACATTAAAAAACTTAAGCGTAAAGAGCGTGGCGTTGAGGAGGGGACAGCCCCTTTCATACAGAATAATTTCTGTTCGTTTTAAGTTTTAATGTTGCTCCGTACTTTCAGATAAAAAAAAATTGTTTTATTTTTGTCTAAAGTATAGCGTGTCTGCATGCCTAATGTGTTAGGTACAATTATTCTACACATTATGTAGTAATAATTACTTTCTAATTTCAAGTTGTCCAAATACTTTAAACGCCCCCCCCCCCAATGGGCGCCCATACGCTGAATTCCAGGGCGGACAAACCTGGTCTAATTGGCACTTTTAATGCTATGTAATAGAAATCTCAGAACAAAAAATAAAACTAAGGCAGCATCAATCAGCCAGGGGGGGGGCTGTCCCCTTATGGGCGCCCATGCCTCCCCCCCCCTAATGTGTAAATATATAGCCCAAATTATATATTTCCCATCAATTCTGTCATTTCTCTTTGTCTTGTCTCAAGCTAAGGTGAAAGAAACTAAAGAAAAAAAAAACGGTTCTATAATGCTTCAATGAATGAACAACTTGAGTGGTAGCGGATTTAGCATACAAGCACCTTAGAAAGTATTTATAAATTTGACTGATGAAGAGTTTTGTGGGAGAAAAGATTGTAGATTGGAAGCTATGCAGGAATGAAATCAAACAGTTTGTGATAACGAACTGTAAGTAAGGAGCGATCCAGCTCAATAGTGACAAAACTCTAAAAAACAGAACGTTGATACCAATAGATAAATCAAAAGAATTGGATTTTTATACTGATTTCAAATGTGTACGTTTTATTAAGTTTAGTCCTGCCCGTCAAAAATTTTGAGCCTGAGAAAATTTGCCTTATTTTCGATAAAAGGTGGAAACACCCCCTAAAAGTATTAAAATCTTAATGAAAATCACACCATCTGATTCACCGTATCAGTGAACCCTAATGTAGAAGTTTCAAGCTCTTATCTGCAAAAATGTGAAATTTTGTATTTTTTGCCAGAAGAAAGATCATGGATGCATGTTTATTTGTTTTTTTTCCCCAGGGGTAATCGTATTGACCCAGCGGCTCTAGAATGTCGCGAGAGGGCTCATTCAAACGGAAATTAAAAGTTCCAGTGCCCTTTTTAATGACCTAAAAAATTGGAGGGCAGCTTGGCACCCTCCCACGCTCATTTTTTTGCCAAAAGTCACCGAATAAAAATTTGGAGATAGCCATTTTGTTCAGCATAGTCGAAAAATCTAATAACTATGTCTTTGGGAACGACTTAATCCCCCAGAGTCACCGGGGGAAGGGCTGCAAGTTAAGAACTTTGCCCATTGTTTACATATAGTATTGGTTATTAGGAATTATAGACCTTCTCAGGAGGGATTTTTTCTGGTGGTGGGGGGTAGGGGAAATGGCTTACGTGGGGGGATTTTTCCATAGAGGAAGAGAACTTCCATGAAGGGGGCGCTGAATTTCCCAGCATTATTTAAAAAACAATCAGAAATTAAATAAAAAAAGTTTTTTCAACTGAAAGTAAGGAGCAACATTAAAACTTAAAACGAACAGAATTTATTATGTCTAAGAGAGGTTTCGTCCCCTCGTCAATACCTCCCTCTTTACGCCAAAGTATTTTTAGTAATTTCAGAAGAGCTATTTGTTCTAATTAAACAGCCTTTGTGATTCAGGGGTCATTCTTAAAGAATTGGAACAAAATTCGAACTTTAGTTAAAGAGCGAGGTATTGATGAGGGGGTGAAACCCCTCATATACGTAATAATTTCTATTCGTTTTAAGGTTTAATGCAGCTCCTTACTTCAGTTGAAAAAACGTTTTTTTCATTTAATTTCTATAAACAAACTAAAAGTTACTAGCTCCATAATACAACAAATAGAGGTAAACAAGCCAATTTTCAACAGCAAGATGATTCAATTCTAAATATAAAACAAAAGAACTGTGGATTAACCCGAATGAGCTAGGAATGTAAAAGTTGAAGTAATACAAGATACAATACCTCTTTAACAACAAGCTTTCTTCCATTAATATCAAAACGATGGACTTTTTCTAAAGCCTGGCTTGCAAGAGCAGGTGTTCCAAATTCAACAATACCGCACCCTCTTGGCTTTCCGCTTTCATCATTAAATAGCTCAACATAAGTAACATCTCCAACTATAAGAAAATAATAAGCGTATCATTGTATAGCCAATGCGTATCCATATCATTTCTGAGAGAAGAAGAATTGATAGAGATTCAAAAGACAAGATATTTGCTTGACATTAGCTGAATCCCCAGCTCCCTCTAAAAGTCTTTGAAAATAATATGACTAATCCCTTAATTTAAACTCCAGATTTACGATATGAGCATTATACAAACCCTAGTGTAAATTCTCTTTCTCATCTGTGAACATATACATATACTTTGGAGGCAGCAGTCAGGAATATTTTCTAAAACATGTCTTATAAAAAATGTCTATACACTTGAAAAAAAAGAAGCAAAGATAGATTTGGTATCAGATCAGATTTTGCTATTGGGCAAAAAAAAAGCGAAAAACGTCTATAAACACATAAATGAAACCAGTCCAGCAAAACTGTATTTGAAGGGATGCGTTTCCAGGCATTTCTTTCCTAAACTCTCAATGAGAAGGCTGTTTTGGATAAACAAATGGACGAGTTCCCCCTTCTCTAGCAGAGAACAAAGATTAATTTTTCTGTGGTTTATGCACACCATCACAGATTCCTAAAATTCTAACCTGAGCTACAAAAGAGAACTTAATTTGATGATGGGTTAAAGGAAGCAACATAACTTTAAACCTGATAGTAAGCAAGATAAACTGTAATTTGCACTAACATATAATGATACAATATTTCAAGGAGTTATACAATCTAAACCACTTATGGTGCTGAACACCAAATGAGCAACCCTTGTTAAAGTTAATCCAAACTAAAAAGCAGAAGTGTGAAAACATAAAAATGAGATTTTTATTTTGATTATAAATACATAAAATTAATTGAACTTAAAGTCTCAAATTCAAAGACAGAAATATTAGAAAAAATAAAGTGTTTTTAAAAGGGAAAAACACCCAAAAAGAGGCACAGTCTGGACTTACAACATGAAAATCAACAGGCCAGAGGATTCACTAGAACAGAAACTTGGGTACTTGTTAATAAAATTGCATTACACAGCATTTTTTTTTTTAGGGGGGCGGGGGGGGGGAAATTAACACTCACTGTTTCACATATTTTTTTCCCTGTGTGTATGTAGACCCACATTATATTTTATTTTCACCATATATTGGTTGAGAACAATCCTGATTTCCATTGAAAAAAGTTGTAAGTGAGAAAGATGTGAATTATTTTGCAAAGAAACAATTCTAGCATTTCTTCCAGAATGCAAAGAAAAAGAGTCAAAGTTTTGAATGGCTGTAGAACCATAAGCAAATATGGTGTGTCAAGAAAAAAAATATGATTAGTTATATCCATGAAATGAAAGTCCTGTAAAGTGCCTTTGTTTTCTGTTCATTTTATATGAAATGATCAATATGACCTATCTTTAAAAGGGTAGCTCACATTATTTTTAGGGCAAAAGGGAAATACAGTAAAAGAAAATAACATTCTTGTATGAAGGTTTCAAAAGTTATACTCATAAAATCTTTTGACTGGTTTTCTTTTTAAGGGATAATGAGAGTTACTTGTTTCAAATTATATAGACAATACTGAGCATCATTAAAAAAAAAAAAAACTCTGGTGAGCCAACAGGGTTGTCCATTACTAGCAATAGCTTTCATACGCCTATAACTCTTACATTATTGTAAATATTAGAGAAAAAAACAACATACTTTCTTTTCTAAAAATGTCTTTCAATTCTTGCCATTTAAACTCATATGGAATGTTTGAAACATATACTCGACAGTCTGCATTTCTTCCTCTTTTTGAGCTTCCACCACCAGCTGATGAAGGGTTTGACCGGTTTCGTCTTTCTCTATCTTTATCTCTGCTGCCCCTGCGGTCATTTCGTGGAGATCCTCGGTCATCATCTTGTCTTATTGGAGATCTAAAAAAATTTAACTAGTAAATGACAGCAAATAGCAATTACATGTTGAAGCTAACTTCTGTCTAATGTCTGCTGAGAGTGGTAAATCTTATAGTACTAAGAGTAATGGAAGCCCTTGCTTCTATGTAGTAGCATGGCTCATGGTTTTTTACTTCGTTAATTGGATCATATTGGTATAAGAGGTAATGTTAAACAACCAAATATAAGTAGAACAATAGGGAAATATTTTCTATTAGAAAGGGGAATACAAACTTTAAATGAATATTTCGACCCTATATCCAATGGCTATCCTCAGCAAAAGAAATAAAAAAATATAAAGGAGACTCACATTAAAAAACAATCATTAAAACTAAAATATTCCTAGCATCATTACTTCAGAGAAGTTCAACCAAGACTGGAACATCTAGTGAGGCGAAAAAAGGCAATTCATTCAAGTGAAATAAAAATAGTTCAAAAAAAGATTTCGATACTAATCTTGTCTTTTTGGCAGCTAGCCTAGAAGGTCTATCTGTAACAGGTTGATGGGTATTGTTTACTGATTTTGTAATATAATTTGTTACATCTTTTTTTAAATAATTGTTAAATTTGTTCAATTGGCTACTTAAAGCAGAATCAAAAGAAAATCTATTCAAAATTATAGATTAATCTATCAAAAGAATAGATGGCAAGGTTTTAATGTCCTTAGTTAAACTCTGTTTTGAGTTCTGTAATTCTTTTTATCAACAAATAAAGGGTCTACCAATGGGGGCCCCTCTACCAGGATTACAGGCGAATATTTATATAAAAAAAAAAAAATTTGGTTTTACATTCAAAATTTTAAACACATCTATTGGGGGCATTACATGGATGATGTAATATCACTGGAATTATGGGAAAGATAAGCGCAAGAGCTTTTTAGATTAATTAAACCTTAATACACAGCTACAATTTTATCAAGAAAATATCTAAAGTGTTTAAGGTATTGTATAAATGGCTTGCAAAAAAAATGATAATACAACTACTACTAAAAACTCACTGCACCACCAAGGCCACTTAGGTTGCCCTTAACCTAGAAATACAGTAAAAAGTGGGGTGAAAAACATGAAAAAACTACTAATTTACCTTGGAAATTGAATTGCAAATAAATTAACCCACACAAAACAGCAGATATTTTCATTATAAATCAAATCACCCCCCCCCCCAAGTTAAAAGAGGTATAATAACCTCCATTGTTGATTGTGCCCTGAACATTTGCACTGAATCTTGCATCACAGATGACAAAAACTTTATTGGATATACTTTTTTAGAAACGGGTATCCTATTGTCTTTATTAATAATACAATTGGCTGTAGACTGGAAAGATACTCCTCTAAAATCAAGGATCTTTTAACATGTGAGGCTCCCACCAAGCTCTCAAGCATAATCTATCTTCCATATATCCCTAAAATCCCCACAAATTAAAAAAAAAAAAGTCTGCAAACAAAATAATCTATGTAGTATTTACTAATAATTTTAAAATCATGAACATACTTGAGTCTGGAAAAGATAAATCCCCAGTTACTTGCCAAAGAGGCATTTACCTAATACCATGTGACTGCAGCAACTACTATGTTGGTAAAACCCATCAGAATTTATAAAAAGGCCTACAACAGTGCAAAGACGATATAACTAAAGCTTTAAATATAATAGTACTAATATTTCTTTTGATTCACCTTTAAAAGCAGTAATATTTTTGATAACCCTAGCCATCAAATACTTTTTGAAGAAACTTCCCTTATATCTGCACTGAGAACAGTTTCACTCAAAATATATTGCAATGAGCTCCAGTTTGCCCTAAAAGGACTATGAAAACAATGTAGTAATTTATGCTCAAGAAATTTACTATTATAACATAATACACCATAGTGATGATAAATTAGTCCCAAGAGTTTGAAGATGATACACCTATTGCTCAAAAAGATGAAAAAATGGAAGAGTTTGTATAATATATCCAAATGACAGAAGAGCAAACCAATAATTGGATGGGTGCCAACAAACTATTAATTATTATAAAGAAATGTCACGTTTCCATATTCTTAAAAATTGGAAAATTATGAAGTTAATTCTCAGGAATAATTGCCAAGAGAAAATATGTTGAGATCAGAAAATGGATGTGCTAAATATTTAGGTGTTTATATAGACACAAATCTTTTATTTAAACACCTGGCAGGAATGTGTGGTATGTAATTTCGAGAAACTCATATTCAATGTTGATCAACAAACCCAGGTGACGTTGTGAAATTTAAACTGTGAACTATTGACTCAAACTGAGTGTCTAAGATATTTTTCCAATTCTAGTGTGTTATTTTCATAATCATTAGACCCTAAAGTGTTAAATTATAGTTACTCACCTTGGTGTTTTATTCAGTTTATGTGTTTCCCAACTAATAATATATAAATTTAATTCCCTGGAAATTTTATTATCTACATATTTTGAATTTTTACTGCAGGTGTTGCCAACACAATTCCTTTTGGCCGAATTTTAAAATCAAGCCACCACAAATTGCAAAGCGCCCGAGAGAAAGCCCAAAAAAGAATGTGGACAAGTGCATGCTCTGTAAACTGGACCTTGATGAAAATTCAAGTGCGCTGAATTGCGACAATTGTGATAAATGGATGCGTTGTGTTTGACTGAACATATCTGACAATGAGTATGCTCTGCAAAATAAAATGGACCTGTCCACAGTGCAAGGTGGCTGCTCCTGCAGTCACAACTATGCATTCTGCAGCTACTATCAAAGACATTACACAGGTGATCTCACAAGCTATGTCAAGCCTCCAGGCAAGTCTCTCAAACATGATTGTGCAATCTGAGACCACACTTAGAGCAGAACTCAGTGCTATCAGGGACAAAGTGAACAGCATTGAGGCAGATTTATCATCCAAGCACAATGCTGCTAAAACTAAACAAATTGTTCAGGCAGAGGTCCAGACTCTGAGTGTGAACCTCCAGCAGTCCCTTGAAACAGAAGTACAAGAAATAATCCATGCCAAAAAAGATTGCAACATGCATAAGAACAACATAGTTGCCTACGGAATTTCAATATCTAGCACAAAAGAAGATGCAAGTACTGTCCAAAACTTCCTGTCTAGCAAGTATAGAATTGCATGCGGTCCCTTAAGTAATGTTTGACACTTAAATGGGCAGTGACAGAACCATGGCACCTAATACTCCTCTGCCACTGTTGTTCACTGTGTCCTTCCAAATCAAGAAGCAAATTATGAAACTATCTTTTACTAAAAAGGAGGATATCCAGTTCTGCCATGGCTGCTCAAAGCAGGACCATGAAAAGTAAAAGCAGCTAGTCAAAAAATTTAAAGAATGCACTGCTGCAGGTCAACAAAATCTTGGCATACACAATTTCAAAATCCTGAAAAAAAACAGTCTGTCTACATCTGCCCTGATGCAGATGTAGAACCCCAAAAATCAGACTGTATACATAGTGTAAATACTAGTGTTATATCTAGTTAAAGACAATCAACTGTTTCTAGCACTAATTTATCCAAATCTGAAATGAACTCTGAAAGTTTTTGGACTGCAAATTCATCAACGGCTGCAACAACCTTTGCCTCACTAGACAACCACATGGATAAGCCCAATTGCCAGACCAACCACCAAAGTAAGAAAAACCTACAAAGAGTAAGTCCAACTTTTTTTGCTCTTATTACTAATGTTGACCAGCTTACTAACAAACTGAATGAGCTGAACATTGTTTACTCAAAAAATTACAATCTGGTTCTTATGACCAAAGTTTGCCCAAAGTCTAGAAGTATTAAGTTGGCTGAATCCCATATTAAGTTCCCTGGATATTTTGTCATATCGAATTTAGAGTCACCAAATTGTAGACATGGTACATTGGCACTTATCAAAGCATCCTACAGTGCCCAACAAGATAGTATATCCTGCAACTCAGATTATGTGGAAGCTATATGATTTGATCTCACTGATCACAACAACATGGTGGTAATTCGAATAGGCTGCATATATAGGAGCCCCTCTGCCCCAGATCAGCTTGAAACAGAAAGAGTGATTACAAGTATGTTTTTTAAGGCAACTGCAAGCTTCAAAGGGAATTTGCTGATAGCTGGGGACTTTAACTTCTCCACCCTTCACTGGAGAGAAGGCTTCCCATTTGACCCTTTCCAGCAGGATAGAAGCTCCTCTAAACCTTTCTCTAAGTGCCTTCATGATCTGATCTGACCTCAGATAGTTGAAAAGCCAACCAGGCATTGACCTTCTCAGAGACCAACCCTCCTTGATTTGGTATTCCTTAGGAATAAAAAACAGCTACAAAGCATAAGTTATCACCCCCCTTTAGGCAAAAGTAACCACCTTGTCATCAAAGTCAATTTAGCCTTACACAAGATAACAAACAATTATATCAAGAAGACTTACACTGACTATGCAGCAATCAAAGGAGAGTTGAGTGGTGTGGATTGGGGGTTTTTGCTTCAAGAAGAGGTGGATCAACAGTGGATCAGATTCCAAGAAGAGCTTACAACACTCCAGAAAAAGCACACATCTACCAAACTTGTGCCAAAGCCCAAGACACTCCAACACATGACCCCTCAGATACCTACAGAAAAAAAAAAAAAAGAAGCCAATACTGGAACAAGGATTATAGAATGGGGAAAGATTATCACTATGAAAAGTTTGCAAAGGCTCAGAATAAACTACGAAATCTCACAAAAACAACTATATTCAAACTTTGAGTCCAAGCTTGCAGATGATAGCAAGAGAAACCCCAAAATTTTCTGGAACTATGTATCCAGCAAAGATCATAGTAGACATTCAATAAAGAAATCTGATGGCATGGAAACTATTGACCTATGAAAAATTGCTGAATTACTCTCCCCAACAGTCCAACATACAGTGTACTGAACCTTATGCCACCTATCTTGATTACTCTGGGGTCTGTTGCAAAGCAACTTAAGTGCTAGATGTTAATAAGTCAGCAGGGCAGGATAACATTCGCCCAAGGCTCCTAAAAGAACTGGCTAATGAGATACCAACTCCATTATGTCAAATATTTCAGAAGTCCCTTGACTCAAAGACTGTGCCTTTGGATTGGAAGAGGTCTTAAATTACATCAATATTCAAGAAAGGTGACAAGACAAATGCAGAGAATTATTGGCCAATCACCTTAACCTCAGCTGTAGCAAAAACCCAAGATTGCATTGTGAATGCCAAAATTCTAACACATCTTCTGTCCAACAGTATACTGTCACTGGACCAGCATGGCTTCCTTCCAGGTCAGTTGAGACCAACTTACTTGCAACCTACAATATTGAGACCTTCTGGAGAGAGGATTACCAGTTGACCTTATTTTGCTTGACCTCACCAAAGCATTTGACAAGGTGCCCCACAGACGCCTGAGGGCCAAATTAGCAGCAGTTGGCATCCACAATGATGTAGCAGAATGGGTGATGAATTTCTTGACAGACCAAGAGCAACAGGTCTGACTTTTTACCAATAATGGCAATAAAGTATTCTCCAAACCATGTGATATTGTCAGTGGAGTTCCTCAGGGTACCATCCTAGGCCCCACCCTCTTCCTCATTTACATAAATGATATGACAAAGGAAGTCACAAATAATATCATGCTTTATGCTGATGACTCCAAGCTTTTTGGACCAGCTGTTCAACAAGGCCTGCAATCAGACCTCCAGAAAATCCAGAAGTGGACCAATGAATGGCTGCTCAGGTTTAACATTAATAGATGCAGTGTCCTCCATTGTGGCAACAACAATCATCACCACCAGTATACCATGCATGACCAGAAGTTGCAGTCTGATATTCAGCTACAAACCAGTCATGAAGAATGAGACTTGGGAGTACTTGTTGATGAGCAACTGAAGTTCCATGGGCATTGGCAACAAGTTGTGTCAAAAGCTAATTTGAGTCTAGGCCTGCTGAAACGCACTATCACCAGCCACTTCTGTACTGTCTTCCTGAAACTTTACAAGGCTATTGTTAGGCCATTCTTGGACTTTGGAACATGCCTGACCTCCCCCTTCCTACAAGCATGACACCAGAATAACTGAAGGAGTTCAAAGACATGCCACCAAATGCATCACAAGTCTGCAAAATGTGCTGTATGATAAGAGACTGGAACATCTAAAACTGCCAATGCTGATCTTCAGATGCTGCAGATGTGATATGATGCTGACCTACAAATATAATATTCAACCAAAAAACACCCTCATCACAAAACATACAGGTCAATACAACACTAGAGGACACTTACAGAAGCTAGCAAAGCAAAGAGTGAAGACCAGAATCCACCAACACTTTTTTACCAAGCAATTTCCAACAACTGGAACAACCTCCAAGACAAAACCATGACTGCACCCACTAGTGCCTCTTTCAAGTCAGGACTTGACAAAGAATGGAACAACAAGCCATGGAAATATAAGCAGGACAGTCCATCCCTCTCAGCTGCCAACTAATGCAACATCACTGGGCCCATTTCACAGTGACATTCCAAATTAAAATCATTGATGTGGAGCAGAACAGATCCAGCATGGACCTTATTTTACTCCAAAGTGCAAATTAAGGTAACTTTTTAATATTGAAAAACTGAAGCACTGCCACTTTCCCATAAAAATTCTTTAGATCTTGTGTTTTCTGCTTATTCAACTCCACAAACAGTACTATTGGTTGGTCCAGGTGTAGTTTTAACAAATACAGATATTTCAGATAAAATGACCAAGCAACCATTAAATCTGATACAAGAAGTCAATTTGTCATGATTCTATAATACCATCATGTTTTTCAGAACTATTTTTACAGGTGGAAATGCACAAAAAGAAACAAGAGGAAAGGCAACTCTAGATTCTGCCCTTTTAGTCTGATTTATTTTTTTTAGTCTGATTTATTAAGAAAAACAAGTTTTTTCAACTGAAAGTAAGGAGCAATATTAGAACTTAAATGAACAGAAATCATTATGTATATGAGGGGGTTGCCCCTTTCTTAATGCCTTGCTCTTTACACTAATTTTGTTAGTACTTTTAAAAAAAGCTTCTTATTTCTCTAAGTAAATGATCTTTTGTTTCACAAGTTCTTTCCCCATTATCTCCAAAGACATAGTTATTGGGCCTTTCAACTATGCTGGACGAAATACCTATCTCAAAATTTAAATTGGACAATTTTGGAGAAAAGTGGCATGGGAGTTACCCTCCAATTATTTTTGGTCACTTAAAAGGGCGCTAGAACTTTTAATTTTTGTTAGAATGAGCCCTCCCACAACGTTCTGGGCCCATCAGGTCAATACAATCACCCCTGGAAAAAAAAAATAATAAACATGCACCCATGATCTTTATTCTGGCAAAAAAAAAAATCCACATTTTTTGCAGATAGGAGCTTGAAACACCTAAAATAGGGTTCTCTGATATGCTTTATCTGATGGCGTGATTTTCATCAAGTTCTTATGACTTTATGCAATTTGCAAATTGTTTACTTGCAGGACTTATTAAGGAAAAGCAGACATCTGATTGACATTTTGAGATACCTATTTTGGCTTCTCAATTTTGCATGCAAGGTGAATCCTTCAGACAAAAAAGGCCTGAAACAACAGAACAACATCTGACACTACTTGATAGGCTCTTAGTTTCAGATGCAGGTTAGAATGTTCTACTTTATCAAGTGCTTTTTCCTTATCAAGCATGAGAATATCTATGGGTTTACCAATTTTCCAAAGTTTTGTAATAATATTGTAAGATTGAATCAGGCCAGTTTCAACACACCTGTCTTCATGCAAACCATGTTGACCATCAATTGGTAATCTTTTACTTCCAAAATGATTTAAAATTCTCTATGCTGTCCATGTATCTTTTCTGGAAGATAGATTTGATCTATGTAATCTTGCTTCAAATCTTGAGGTAGTTTTATCCTCTCACTTGCCATGCAGAAGGTGGAAGTAACAGCATTTAATATGTACTGGGCAGTTTCTTTAAGAAGCCATGGATGACATTTATCTGGCCCAGCTGCTTTAATTGCATTCTGGTTTTTAGTTTTTTTATTTGCATTTTGGTAACTTCATAAAATTTATGCTTAAACATGCCTTTGTATGAAAAATAGTGCTGCCATTGGGTATTTTCATGTTAGGTATAGCTCAACAGGATGGATTGGTCTTAGAAATATACTGCCAAAACATTTTAGGATTTATTTAAGAGTCCAAGGCAATGGCTTCTTCATATTCATAAACAATCTTTCAGGCCATGTTCTGGAACTTATTTTGGTAAATCTTTCATAGTGATTATGACACTTGCATTTTATTTTTTTATACCAAGCCCAATTTTTTTTCTTTCTTGCTTTTTTTACACTGTTAGAAAGGTAAGGGATGGTTGGTCTTTCTAACCAATAAATCTTGGTGTGTTTTGTTTCCAGGCCAAGCAGAGTTGATTTGAGGAAATTCCAATTACCTTCAATATCCCTACTGTCAGTTACATGGCCATTCTAATCAATTTTTCCTGTATCTTCACAAAGCAATTTATAATTAATGAAAGTCTTCTTAACCTTTATTATTATTTCATTTGCTAATTTATTTATTTTATTCAATACAGGAGAAAGCCATAGGCTTGTCACAACATAATGGTAATTCTATTTGAAATACAAACATAATCACTGGCATCAAGGGGCATGAAGTATATAGGTGTAGTTATCTTTTCAGGATCATTGAATATCAAAAGATCAAGCAGTAAAATGTTTTTTTAATTTCTAAATCTAGTGTGCTGCTTGATAGCTTGGTAAAAGAGGTTACTAACAAGGGTTTGAGTTGCTGCACAGGGAGGGTGATAAGCAGGATACCCAATACCATCAGACCAACTAACCTTAGGCATGTTAAAATATCTGTAGATCAATAAGAGAACTTCTGGGTAATCAGCTTAATTATTAGGTCTAGCAAAACCAAATGAGTCAGTTTGATTAAGGGCAGATAACTCCTATATACCATGGTGATATTCAAAGACTCTTGCCCAATATGGAGCATAGCAGCAATATGTTCAAACTAAACATAATTAGAAGGAACATTAGAAAGGTTTAAAATTTCTACCTTTAGTCTATGTTTGGTGTAGATTGCAACTCCTCAGCAGCACTATTACTATTTGGATTACTCCAAAGGGCATATCCAGGTATTTGGATATGAGCATCTTCAAGCTGAGCAACAGAATTCTTTAGACATACTTCACAGAGACATAAACCATCCACAACAATCTTGGACAATAAACTTTAAGCTTGGCAAGTCTAGGCACTGGTGTATCTACATTTATTGAGAACAAATAGAGAAATTGTTTATCATCACTTTTCTTCAGGATTCTGGTGTTTGTCCTATCACTGTGTGCAAAGTTTCTATTTCCTTGAACTTTGACATCACCTTCAGGTGATGTAAATATTGTTGCTGTCAGAACTAGCAGTGACATGATCAGTCTTTGAGACAGAATCAGAGTCCAAAAGTGAAAAGAGAACTGAACTCAATAAGCTTTTTCTAGTTTCATAAACATCTACATTGCTATTTAAGCTATTTACAGATGATGGGAGGGGCTTTAAGGGTAAAATTCTGTTTTAGATTTTTTGCTATCTTGGAAAGAGATTAGGTTAGGAAAATGAAACTTTCATGGATGGGTTTACAGATTAAACTATGTCCTGGGAAGGTATTTTGAAGTATTTACCTCTATTCCTTCTCCCTTGAGAGGGCAGTGGCCTTTGATGACCTATAAAAATCTTTGAGTTATAACAGTGAAACCTTGCAAAACAGATCTTCTGCTTAAATAAATTACAACAAAACTGTTTTCAGCTTTACAACTTTGCTCAATCCCAATTTATGAGGTTTCAAAGATCGACAATTACATTAACTAAATTTAGAAAAAAAACTCATTGATATGGCTTAAAATTTAACTCAAATAACAGGAATTGCATATTCAGAAGTAAAATCAGAGAAATAAAAATGATAACTTAAAATTAAGGTAAAATATTGTTTTGTCAAAATTTCAATGGGTAATAGATAGACCTGTCATGTAAGCAAAATTTTAAGACTTAGAAATCAGCAAAGGGTTAACACAGTAGCTTGGCAATACCTTCCCAGAGTGTTTTTGGTCCTGGATCCATTACTGAAAGTTTCATTTTCCTCACCTAACCCCTTTCAAAGATAACAAAAAGCAGCTAAACTAGAATTTTACTAGTTAAACAATCCATGAAGACAGAGTAAGTGTTACCAAGGTATTGTCATATTTTTGTGAATTAATATGCAACTGGGACTATTGAGAGGGAACCATGTTGATAAAACAAATCTTTACAGTATTTGCCTAGAGAACACACCCAGGTATACTGGTTGCCCCCACCAAAAACTCCCCCCCTTCCGACCCAAAGAACTCATAAGGGCTAGAAGGAAGAAGAAAAGAGCATGGACCAAATACATAAAGTGCAGATGTGATAACCTCTATGACATGTTCAAGAAATGCAGAAACAGTCTAAGAAATTTGACTCAGAAGATTGCAGAAATCCACAAGGAGGTAATTGCAGCTGACACAAAGCAGAATCAAAAGGGGGTTCTGGTGCCATGTCTCAGCAGCTAATCCCTCTTGACATGATATCCCAGACCTCAAGAAATAGGATGACACAAAGGCTGCAGGGGCTAAAGAAAAAGCAAATTTGCTCAACTCTAGCTTTGGTACAAATTTCTCCACTCAGCCCATAGCAAACCCCCCACCCACTTTACCAGAGCAACCAATTGGAGAACCAATATATATGACAGTCACTGTTTAAAGATAAATAGCAGTAAGTTCACTACATGTGATTTCTGGCTCTTCATTCTTGGTGCAAACAAACAGCTCTTCCCACATACTCTTTCATTAGTTCATACAAACAGCTCCTCTCATTTGATCTGCCATCAGAAGTCTAATTACCCTGGAACACATATTTTGGCAGAAACTTTCTGAAAATGCCTTTGAAACCAACTCAAGACTTTGAAACCTACTTGTAATTTGTAAAAACATCTAATAATAATATTGCACTACTAATTACCAATTTTCATATATGTGTTGGAATAAATTAATTTAAAATTAGTTTCTTCAAAATTTAGTGTTCCAACATTGAAGCTAAATTTTGCATCCAAGAGAAATCTGACTTGTCTACCCATGAAAAGATCTAATGTTGCTTATGTTTTTACATTCTCTGGAGCACTCACACCTTGGTTCAGGTTTTTATAATGGGTGAGATAGGGGACAATCATATTGTCTAATATTTATATTCTGTGATAACAATTGTAAGTATAGAGGATGTTCTGAAAAGGCTTAAAAGACTGGATGCAAATGAAGCTGCTAGGTCAGATAATCTATAACCTATACTATTAAAAGAAGAAGCTGAACAAATTGCTAAGCCATTAGCAGTGATTTTTGGAATGTCACTCACTTTCAAAGTGCTCCCAAGTGACTGGAAGCAGGCCAACATTAAGCCCATCTTCAAGAGAGGGAGAAAGGATCAAGTCAGTAATTTACACCCTATAAGACTCCCTTCTGTTGTATGCAAGGTCCTTGAGAGCATCATAAATGATGCACTGGTATCTCACCTTGAAAGAAATCAGTCACTTTCAAAAAGTCAGCATGGTTTCTATAAAGGTTGTTCAATCAACACAAACCTTGTTGAAACACATGACTTTGAGACCAGATTATTGGATAATGGCCTTCCAGTGGATGTCATATTGCTTGACCAAGCAAAAGCCTTTGATAAAGTACAGCATCAACTTCTTCTCCTGAAAATGGAAGCATAGAGGGTGCATGAGGATATAGTTACCTGGAATTAAAGCCTTTCTAACTGGAAGAACTCAGAAAGTAGTAGTTTATAATGCCACCAATAAAACTATTTATTTTGATGAAATTCCTGTCAATTAGTGGAGTCCGAAAGGGCACAATCTTGGGGCCCAAATTGTTCAGCATATATATTAACAACTGTACAACTAACCAGAACAACTCAATGACACTATGTGCTGACAATTGCAAGCTCTTAGGACAGGCCCAAATTAGCCCTAATCACTCAACAATGCAGGAAGATTTAGATCAACTAGACAGTCATCTGAGTAGGGTTTGCAGTTCAACACATCAAAATGCAAAGTCCTGCATTTTAGACAGTAGATATCCTTACCATATTTGAGATGATCTACTTGAAGCTGTAAGTGAGGAAAAGGACCTGGGGGTTATTGTTGATGATAAACTGAAGTTCTACAGCCTCACACAAGTTGAAGTTGCTAAAGCAAACCAAGCCCTAGGGCTCATAAAATGAATGTTTATGCTACTACCAGAAAGCTGTGTGAGGTCAGAAGCTGTACAAAGCCATTATATGTCCACACCTGGAATTTGGAATGACCCTAGCATCTCCCCATTATAAAATGGATTTTAAAGCACTAGAAGTGTCCAAAGGCAAGCAACAAAGCTCACACCAGATTTGTAAGACAAGCTGTATGAGGAAAACCTTGTATCTGTCAAACTCCCTACCCTAGTTGGTCAAACAAAGAGAGGACATGCAATTGCTACTTGCAAACTGCTAGAAAACAACCTCTCTAGTCAAGTTTTCTCCTCATTTTTTGCAAGTACAAGAAGGGGTCACACAAAGAAGCTGCAAGTCCCCCATTGCCATCAACATGAGCACTGGCAAACCTTCTCTGTATGCACTGTCTCTTATTGGAATAGTCTCTCCAAAGCCACTATCCAGTCCCAAACCATAGATGCATTCAAGAAAGGAGTTGACCAAGACTAGGCCAATGCAGTGTAGGCTAACATGGGATGCCAAACCATAGCCATGTCACACCACCAGCAAGATGTTCTACAGGAGGCTCATCACCACCTTATCTGCAGTTAAAACTAATTTAAGAACTAACTGGAGAGAAGGAAGCATGTTAAGAAAAGAATTCTTACTCCATACAGGCTATGCAGGATAATAATAGCCTAGTTAACACATTTTGAATGCAGCCCTACTGTACTTTACCCCCTTGCCCCAATGTGCAAATATACAGCCAAATTATATACATTCAATGCATTCTGCCACCCATAACTTGTTTTTTCTAGTTTTGGTTTCATCACAGTTGACTCAATTTACAGCTGCATGGTTTGAAACAACTGAGATACAATGGGAGAAGAGATAGGAAATATATAGGCTAATTTGGACTATATAGGCCTATTAGCACATCTGGAGGGGGTTGGGTAAATTATAGCAGGGCTATATGTTAAATGTGTTCTCTAGCCTATGTCTATTTTGTAGCCTATATTATGAAGAATTATATTTTTTAAGATAGGAAATATATAGGCTAATTTGGGCTATATATTTACACTTTAGGGTGGTAGGATGTGAGAAATCAGCTGCAATGATTCCAGGATTGATAGGTCATCCTTATTGACAAGGACAGCCAAACAGATCCCACATTCTAATTGCAGATCATTTTTTGTTACTTGTCTTAAAACATCACCATCATTTAAACAGTAATGTCAAAAACAAATTTACCTTTTCCTAAGTGTAAAAATTAGTACAAACCTGTCTCTATCACCATTTTCCGTTACCATTTTAAGGTTAGAAAGAGAAACTACACAGAGCTTGGGAACAGGAAAGTCTTTAGAATCTGCTTTTCTTGAGTAAAACTAGTACCCCGGATGCTCCAAAGCCTGATGCTCAAAATGAAATAGGTAGCATTGCCAGTCTTGTGAAATGGCAAATCTTTTAAAGTTCTTAAGACCTGCTATTTTTTCTGAAAACAAGATATTTTTAAGTGCAAAAAATATGACTTCCGACGTTGATATAAAGGGTAAAATAAATTTCAATATTTTCATATATACTTCACCTAATTTAGAAACTCAGGACATATTTTTTTCCACTTGTATTGACTGAATTGTGCTCTAGTTATGTAATTTGCCTTTTTATTGATTGCCTAGTAGGCTCACTAGGCCTAGGATATCGTAATTTGCTACCTCAAATCATGTCATTTGATATGTAATAATATTTCGTACGACCTGGGACATGTAAATATTTTGCCATCCTGCATTATTTCCTTGTTGAAGTCTGTTTTAAAATGGAAATCCACCTTTTGACTATTGGAAAAAAATAGTTTAGGCTATAAGCTTATATAGAATGGTACTATCCAATCTACTTATAATTAAAAACATTTATTCATCTAGTTGGAAAATTTGGCCCATCTGTATAGAAAAAATCTAAATTTGCCAACTAGTTGACTAATAACTTCTCCCCAGCAAAGCTTAATTTTTCCAACTAGTTGACTAATAACTTCTCCCCAGCAATACTTCAATTTGCCAACTAGTTGACAATAAATGTTGCCCCAGCAAAATTTTCCTTTTCCAACTAGTCGACTAGGCTAGCCTAGCCTAATAACTTCTCCCCAGCAAAACTTAATTTTGCCAACTAGCCTAGCTGGAAAGAAACGTTGCCCCAGAAAACAATTTATTTTCCAACTAGTTGACTAATAATAGTTAGAATTTATTCTGAATAGCATAAAATATGGTTAATATTATAGGGTTCTTTCAAATTTAATTATTACTATTGTGTTACAATTTCCATCTCTCTCCCTGTCTCCCTCTTAATGGGAGATTTATTTGGATTTATATATTGGGCTTTGAAGCCAGGAGTTTTTTGTTTTAATTCCCATGATAATTAGTCTTATACCTGGTCCCAAAAGTGAGATTGAATTTGGCAAAGCTTAGAGGATTATTCCTCCTGTCTGTTTAAAGAAAACAGATGCATATTTGAAGTTTTGTTCATTTCTATCTCACATTTATTGGACATAAATTGTGTATGTTCCTTCATTTATCTGTCTTTGTTTCTTTTCTGGAGGAACATTTTTGTCTCATTTTTAGAATTTTTAATTAATTTTCCCAACTAGTTGACTAATAACTTCTCCCCAGCAACACTTAAATTTGCCAGCTAGTTGACAATAAATGTTGCCCCAGCAAAACTTTCCTTTTCCAACTAGTTGACTAATAACTTCTCCCCAGACAAAACTTAATTTTTCCAACTAGTTGACTAATAACTTCTCCCCAGCAATACTTAATTTTTCCAACTAGCTGGAAAGAAACATTGCCCCAGAAAACAATTCATTTTCCAACTAGTTGACTAGTAACTTCTCCCCAGAAAAATTTTATTTAACCAACTAGTTGACTAATAACTTCTCCCCAGCAACACTTAATTTTGCCAAATAGCTGGAAACAAACATTGCCCCAGAAAACAATTTATTTTTCAACTAGTTGACTAGCAAATTTTCCCCAGCAATACTTTCTTTATCCAAGTAGCTAGAAAAAAACTTACCCTATAAACACTTTTGTTAGCCATCTATTTGGCAAGTAACTTTTCCTCAGAATAATTTCTTAGCTAACAACATGATGTAAAGAGAAAAAAAAACATACTGTTCCTGGTCCAACAAAAATTGGCAGTATGTACTTTTAACAAATGTGCTACAGCTAAGGTAAATCAAACAAACTGAATTCAGGAGCAAATAGTCTTTAAGCCACAGAACTAAAAGTCTTCTTGTTCAATAAGTGAATATAGATATATTTATATATATATATATATATATATATATATATATATATATATATATATATATATATATATATATATATATATATATATATATATATATATATATATATATATATATATATATATATATATATATATATATATATATATATATAGGCTATATATATATATATATATATATAAGAACAACAGCAGAAATGGGCACCAGATAGTGAATGGAACTTGGCAGGTTGCACAAAAATGTGCTTTTTTACATGAAATTCCATCTCTGTGAACCTGGGGTAAGACTATCTTGCAGAGTTTTGCCTATGATTGGAAAGCACACTTATAGAAGCAGAAGACTTTTAGTTCTGTGGCTTCAAGACTATTTACTCCTGAATTCAGTTTGTTTGATTTACCTTAGCTGTAGCACATTTGTTAAAAGCACATACTGCCAATTTTTGTTGAACCAAGAATAGTATGTTTTTTGTTTTCTCTTTATGTCATGTTGTTAGCTAAGAAATTATTCTGAGGAAAAGTTACTTGTCAAATAAATGGCTAACAAAAGTGTTTATAGGGTAAGTTTGTTTCTAGCTAGTTGGATAAAGAAAGTATTGCTGGGGAAAAGTTTTTAGTCAACTAGTTCAAAAATAAATTGTTTTCTGGGGCAATGTTTGTTTCCAGCTAGTTGGCAAAATTAAGTGTTGCTGCAAAGAAGTTATTAGTCAACTAGTTGGAAAAATTTAGTTTTGCTGGGGAGAAGTTATTAGTCAACTAGTTGGAAAAATTAATTGAAAATTCTAAGAATGAGACAAAAATATTCCTCCATGAAAGAAACAAAGACAGATAAATGAAGGAACATACACAATTTATGTCCATTAAATGCAAGATAGAAATGAACAAAACTTTTAATATGCATTGGTTTTCCTTAAACAGACAGGAGGAATAACCCTCCAAGCTATGACAAATTCAATCTCACTTTTGGGACCAGGTATAAGACTAATTATCCTGGGAATCAAAACAAAAAATCCCTGGCTTCAAAGCCCAATATATAACTCAAAATATATCTCCCATTAAGAGGGAGACAGTGAGAGAGACAGAAGTTGTAACACAATAGTAACAATAGTGATAATTAAATTTGAAAAAACCCTATATTATTAATATATTTTATTCTATTCAGAATAAATTCTAACTATTATTTGTCAACTAGTTGGAAAATAAATTGTTTTCTGGGGCAATGTTTCTTTCCAGCTAGTTGGCAAAATTAAGTTTTGCTGGGGAGAAGTTATTAGTCAGCTAGTTGGAAAAATTAAGTTTTGCTGGGGAGAAGTTATTAGTCAACTAGTTGGAAAAGAAAAGTTTTGCTAGGGCAACATTTATTGTCAACTAGTTGGCAAATTTAAGTGTTGCTGGGGAGAAATTATTAGTCAACTAGTTGGGAAAATTAAGTTTTGTTGGGGAGAAGTTATTAGTCAACTAGTTGGAAAATGAAAGTTTTGCTGGGGTAACATTTATTGTCAACTAGTTGGCAAATTTAGATTTTTCCTATACAGATGGGCCAAATTTTCCAACTAGATGACTAAAATGTTTTAATTATAAGGAGATTGGATAGTACCATTCTATATAAGCTTCTAAACTAATTTTTTCCAATAGTCAAAGAGTGTATATCCTTTTAAAATAGCCTACCACTGTCATATGGTTGAAAGTAAAAACCAATTAGTTAACCAAATCAATTAGGCCTAGTCCTAGGTCAAAATTGAGCAGTCCGCCTTTCTGGAACCACATTTTAATTGGGTCCATTTGGGCGGAAAGGGTGTAAGGGGTGGGACTGCTTGTAAATTTTTTGTTGTTCACATTATTGAATGAATGAATGGTTTTTATTTCCAATCATAAATAACACAAGGTTACACAACGGAGTAATGAAAAAAAGAAAAAAAAAGAGAAAAATAAAACGCAATAAGAGAAACAACAAAACTTCAATAACAATCTATATACATCAAACTAAACTAGTAATCAAAATAGCCTACTATAACTCGGTACATATCAAGATCAGGATTGATGGAACGCCGAAATCGGGCGATTCGCTCAGTAGCTGCAGTAGTCGGGTCCGCAACGCTGTAATTTTTCGAAACTCTTGAATGTCTCTCCCAGGGCGTAACACTTAACAGATATTTTGCATACTTATAGTAAACCCGACGGACTGAGCGCTTATCTGATTCGGTTAAAAGAGACCAAAACTGCGAGAGGGACAGAACATGCGGGATAACGAACACGGACTAAAGCCTTCCGAGTATATGGCGGTTATACCTACGTTTGCAGGGTAGGAGTAGTCCGTATGCTTTGCGTGCCTTTTCTGAAAAATGCTCAACCAGTACTTCACGAGTAGACCGCAGATCTGAAGCGATCGGCAGTCCAAGGTAAGTGAGAGATGGCTTTGAGATCACCGCAGTATCACCTAGGAGCACGCTAATCGGGGTCGAATCCTTCGCGTTGCGACGAAAAACAACTACTTCACTTTTGGCAGCGTTAAAAGCTAGCCCAATCTTAGCATATTCATCACTCAATATATTGTAGTTATCCTCAACCCTTGAAACAGACCTACTTGCGTTAAGTATATCATCAGCGTAATTGATGAGAGACACGTCTGTACCTAAATATATGCAGCACGTTTTGGCAGATTCTCGAAGGACTATAATACTGTTGTTGTATAGAGAAGGTGAAGTAATGGAGCCTTGCCGGATACCTTTATGGACAGGTATAACTACGGTGGATACCACCATACCGTGATGAGTGGGGACTTTAATCTTCACTCTCAGTCTCCTATACATGCTCCTCCATACAACGACAACCGAACGGTCAACTCCGCGTTTACAAGCAGAACTAAGTATATGTGCGTGGATACCGGAGTCGAATGCTCTACGTACATCGTGGCTTGCTAGAACAAGTGTATCATTATTATCGTGAGCACTGAGTAAAAGATTAGCTATCAACGAATGAACATGCTTGCGACTAGTACCACTCTTAAACCCGAATTGCGAATCGGGTATATAACAAGCTTCACTTAGGTCATCAAAAACAAGCATTTCCATGAGTTTGCAGAATACCGGCGCAACAGTTATGGGGCGGTATGATGAACAGTTCCTGGGATCATTCCCTTTTTGGGAACTGGTGTAACGACGCCAACACAGAAAACATTGGGGACAAGACCGCAGTTAAAGATCATCTGGTACATAAGAGCAACGTGATTTAACACACTGTCACCCCCAATAGCCAGATGCATTCCACAAATATTATCATCACCTCGAGAATACTTCTTTTTCAGTTTAGATAGCATATGACGGATACTAGAGACAGTAACAACAAACCCAACACTTCGGTCATTTGACGCTAGGAGGGAGTCGAGCTCTTTTTCGAACTCGTTCTCGAGAGCCTTGTTTGGTGGTGAGAATTCGTCGGTGAAATATTTATTACAGTCACTTTCACTTGGCGAAATTTCTTCTTTACGAGATTTCAGTTTCCTTTTCTTTTCAATATACTTCCAGACTGCAGTTGGGTCACCTTCAAGCACTTTGCAATTCTGGTCCATTAAGTCGGTTCGGTGTTTAGCAAGGGTCTTGGCGAACTTTCGCTTAGTATATAGCCTGATATCATTCAAGACACCTTGACGAGGACGCCCGCACTCGTTCCATAGTGTATACCAGAATTTAGATCGACTACAAGACTCGGACAACTGTACATTCTGAGACCACTGTGGATTTTCAATTCCGACTCGAACTTTTCGTGTCGGAACTGCAGCCTTTTCGGCACAGCGTAGGGCATGTGTAATTTCTGCACAGTAATTGTTGAGGAGTATCTACTTCTCATTATCGGGAACAGGTGAACCTTGTTGAAGCATTTGAAATGGGACCTTTATCTTTTCAAGTATATTATCATACACGGACTTGAAAAGGGCAGAGTCGGCTTTTCCCCACTCAGATTTTACCACCCATTTACGGTAACATTCATCGGGCTGAGTAGGTTTATTAGGTTTATTAGTAACACAGAACACATTTGAGGTAGGTAGGTGGTCGGAAGCACAGATGCTTAATTTTACCCTACATTTTCCGTTTGTCTTCACATCTGCAGAGCACAGCATTGAGTCAAGGGAGGATACAGAGCCGGAGTTATGTACATACGTGTAGTCCAGGTCATTTTCAAATACACGGAGACTTTCACAGGCAGCAACCAGAACCTGAGTTCTTGGCCTGTTGTCGCACAGGTTACAGTTCATGTCTCCGGTTACAATGCATGACAGTTTTTGTGTAACACATCCGTCAACTGCTCCACAAATCTGTCCACAAGCAACATTGAATCTTGCATCAGATTCATCGTCACGATAATCCGTGGGCATATAGACACAGAATAGGGCTGTATCAGCAATGCGTACACCGACGAAGAAATCAGACTGCTTATACAAGGAAGGATAAAGATTTCGGCGTACCATTATTGAAATACCACCAGAGGGTCTACCTCTGCCAGAACCCTTTGCAGGAACACTGAATACACTGGAACTGTCATTGACCTCAAGAAGCTGAAGTCCTTCTGTTGTAAGAAAGTGCTCCTGTAGACAGACTACGTCATATTCTTGTACTAATTGCTCAACCAGAGCTAGTTTAGCCGGAACTCCACCATTCATGTTCCATGATACAACTTTAAGTTCAAGATTATTCATTTTTTTTAACGCTTTCTGTGCTTCAGGGCATTTAAAACTGTAACAGGGATGGTTTGCCGAACCACATAGAGCACATGTCAGGGGGTTCTGGCAGGGATTGTCCTTTGAGCTGGAGTGTATACCAGCGCAACGGGAGCACTTTGGCGGATTTGGACATGCCTTTGCTGCGTGGCCGAAGCATTGACACTTGTAGCACTGGATTGGCATAAATTTGTATTCGTGAATCGGCTTATTGACTTACAAGTAAAGTAAACATACCATTTGATGCCTTTTTATGCTCTTTTCAAATATAATAATCACTTTCTGCAAATGAACTTTACCCCCACCCCTATATATACCAATTCAGGGTGTACATATGCACATTAGGGGGGGGGGGGGGTTGGTAAAGTTTAAACTTATCTCTCATTTGCATCACAAATCAGCCTATATGAAGGACATGTGCCCTTTTTCATAGCCAAAAGTGATCGGAAGGCAACTAACACCCCTTCCATGCCCACCATTTCCCAAAAAACATCCAATCAAAATTTTGAGATAGCTGTTTTGTTCAACATAGTCGAAAGATCTGGAAAATATATCTTTGCAGAGGACACTCCCCCCACAGCCCTCAGGGCAAGGGTTATAAGTTATGCCCTGGGGGTATATAATGTTATTATAGAAAGTATTGTTGTAGAATCTTCAAAAAGGGCTCATTTGATTGGAAATTCAACGGGCTTGTGCCCTTTTTAATAGTCAAAAGTGATTGGAGGGTGACTAACCCCCCTTTCATGCCCAGCATTTCCCCAAACACATCCAATGAAAATTTTGAGATAGCCATTTTGTTCAATATAGTTGAGAGTTCTGGTAATTAGGTCTTTGAGGATGATAACCCCCTCACAGCCCTCAGGGAAAGGATTGTAAGTTATGCCTTGGGGGCATATAAAGTTTTTATAGAAAGTGTTGTCATAGAAACTTCAAAAAGGGCTCATTTGATTGAAAATTGAAAGGGTTTACGCCCCTTTAATAGTATAAAGGGATCAGAGGGCAACTAACCCCCCTCTCATGCCCACCTTTTCCCCAAACATATCCAAACAAAATTTTGAGACAGCCATTTTGTTCAACATAGTTGAAAATTCAGGAAATTAGGTCTTTGAGGATAATAAACTTCCAACACCCCTCAGGGCAAGGGTTGTAAGTTATCCCCTGGGGGCATATAAGGTTTTCATAGAAAGGGTTGTGGTAGAAAGCTGAAAAAGGGCTCAATCAATTGCAAATTAAACGGGCTTGTGCCCTTTTTAATAGTCAAAAGTGATTGGAGGGTGACTAACCCCCCTTTCATGCCCAGCATTTCCCCAAACACATCCAATGAAAATTTTGAGATAGCCATTTTGTTCAATATAGTTGAGAGTTCTGGTAATTAGGTCTTTGAGGATGATAACCCCCTCACAGCCCTCAGGGAAAGGATTGTAAGTTATGCCTTGGGGGCATATAAAGTTTTTATAGAAAGTGTTGTCATAGAAACTTCAAAAAGGGCTCATTTGATTGAAAATTGAAAGGGTTTACGCCCCTTTAATAGTATAAAGGGATCAGAGGGCAACTAACCCCCCTCTCATGCCCACCTTTTCCCCAAACATATCCAAACAAAATTTTGAGACAGCCATTTTGTTCAACATAGTTGAAAATTCAGGAAATTAGGTCTTTGAGGATAATAAACTTCCAACACCCCTCAGGGCAAGGGTTGTAAGTTATCCCCTGGGGGCATATAAGGTTTTCATAGAAAGGGTTGTGGTAGAAAGCTGAAAAAGGGCTCAATCAATTGGAAATTGAAAGGGCTGGTGCCCTTTTTAATAGTCAAAAGTGACTAGAGGGTGACTAACCCCCATCTCATGCCCAGCATTTCCCCAAACACATCCAATGAAAATTTTGAGATAGCCATTTTGTTCAATATAGTTGTGAGTTCTGGTAATTAGGTCTTTGAGGATGATAACCCCCTCAGAGCCCTCAGGGAAAGGATTGTAAGTTATGCCCTGGGGGGATATAAAGTTTTTATAGAAAGTGTTGTCATAGAAACTTCAAAAAGGGCTCATTTGATTGGAAATTGAAAGGGCTTATGCCCCTTTAATAATCAAAAGTGATCAGAGGGCAACTAACCTCATGCCCACCATTTCCCCAAACATACCCAATCAAAATTTTGAGATAGCCATTTTGTTCAACATAGTTGATAGTTCTGGAAATTAGGTCTTTGAGGATAAACTCCCAACACCCCTCAGGGCAAGGGTTGTAAGTTATCCCCTGAGGGCATATAAGGTTTTCATAGAAAGGGTTGTGGTAGAAAGTTCAAAAAGGGCTCAATCAATTGGAAATTGAAAGGGATAGTGCCCTTTTTAATCGCAGAGAGTTATTGGAGGGCAGTAACCCCCCTCTTATGTCCACCATTTTCCCAAACACATCTAATCAAAATTTGGAGATAGCCATTTTTTCAACATAGTTAAAAGTTCTGTAAATTATTTCTTTCAGGATGGCACCCCCCCCAGGGCAAAGGTTGTAAGCTATGCCCTAGGGCTATATAAGGTTTTTAATGAAAGTGTTGTTGTAGAAACTTCAAAAAAGGCTCATTTGATTGGAAATTGAAAGGGCTAGTGCCCTTTTAATAGTCAAAAATGATTGTGGGACAACTAACTCCCCTCTCATGCCCACCATTTCCACAAAACATGCAATCAAAATTTTGACATAGCCATTTTGTTCAACATAGTTAAAAGTTCTGGAAATTATGTCTTTCAGGATGGCACCCCCCCCCCAGATGCCCCAGGGCAAAGGTTGTAAGCTATGCCCTGGGGCTATAGGCTATAAGGTTTTTATAAAAGTGTTGTTGTAGAAACTTCAAAAAAGGCTCATTCGATTGGAAAATGAAAGGGCTAGTGCCCTTTTAATAGTAAAAAATGATTGGAGGGCAACTAACTCCCCTCTCATGCCCACCATTTCTCCAAAAACATCAAATCAAAATTTTTACATAGCCATTTTGTTCAACATAGTTGAAAGTTCTGGAAAGGAAGTCTTTGAGGATGACAACCTGCCCACAGCCCTAAGGGCTAGGGTTGTAAGCTATGCCCTGGGGGCAAATATGGTTTTTATAGAAAAGGTTGTTGTGGAAACTTCAAAAAGGGCTTATTCAGTTGGAAATTGAAAGGGCTAGTGCTCTTTCTAGTAGTAGAAAGTAATTGGAGGGCAACTAACCACCCTCTCACTCCTACCATTTTCCCAAACACAGCCAATCCAAAATTTTGAGATAGCCATTTTTTCAACATAGATGAAAGTTCTGGAATTTAGGTCTTTGAGGATGACAACCCCCACAGCCCTCAGGGCAAGGGTTGTAAGTTATACCCTGGGGGCATAGAAGGTTTTTATAGAAAGTGTTGTTGTAGAAACTTCAAAAAAGGCTCATTCAATTGGAAATTGAAAGAGCTAGGGCCCTTTTTAATAGTCAAAAGTGATTGAAGGGCAACTAACCCCCTCTCATGCCCATTATTTTCCCAAATACATCCAATCAAAATTTTGAGAAAACCATTTTGTTCTAAGCTGTTAAAGGATTGGAAATTAGGTCTTTGAGGATGACACCCCCCCCCTCACAACCGTCAGGGCAAGGGTTGTAAGCTATGTCCTGGGGGCATATAAGGTTTTTAAAGAAAGTGTTGTCATAGAAGCTTAAAAAAGGGCTTATTTGATTGGAAATTGAAAGAGCTAGTGCCCTTTTTAATAGTCAAAAGTGATTAGAGGGCAACTAACTCCCCTCTCACGCCCATTATTTCCTGGGGTATATTTAATCAAAATCTTGAAAAGTTTGTCAAAAGCGTTTAGAGGGGAAATGCCCCCTCCCATGCCCATCATTTCCCCAAATACTTCTGATGAACATTTTAATATAACCATTTTGTTGAATGTAGTTGAAGGGTCTTAAAATTATGTCTTTGAGTATGACACGCGCCACAGGCCTCAGAACTGAGGTTGTAAGTTATGCCCCGGGGGCTTAAAAGTAATTGGAGGGAGAATCACCCCCTCCCCCAGACTCCCATCATTTCCCCAAACATTACAATCATCATTTTGAAATGGTCATTATGCTCAACATAGTTGAAAAGTCTGGAAATCATGTCTTTGAGGATTAAAACCCTCCCCCATAGCCCTAAGGACAAGGGTTGTAAGTTATGCCCTTGGGGCATATAAGACTCTTATAGAAAGTTCTGTCATAGAAGCTTTAAAAAGGGCTCATTTGATTGGAAATTGAGAGGACTAGTGCCTTTTTTATTAGTCGAAAGTGATCAGAAGGCAAATGACCCCCCCCCCCATGCCCATCATTTTCCCAAGCACTTCCAATCAAAATTTGAGATAGCCATTTTGTTCAACGTATTTGAAAGGTCTAGAAATTATGTCTTTTAGGATAACAAATCCCCCGAGCCCTCAGGGCAAGGGTTGTAAGTTAGGCTATGCCCTGGGGGTATTTAATATTTTTATAGAAAGCATGGCCTTATAAACTCCGGAGGGGGCTTATTGGATTGGTAATCAGACGCTCTAGTGCTCTTTTTAAGAGTAAAAGTGATCGGAGGGCAGCTATCCCCCCCCCCACACACACACGTTGTATTGTCCCAAAATGCATCTAATAGACATTTTGAGATAGCCATTCTATTCAAAATAGTGTAAATATCATATAACAAGGCTTTTGGGTTTGAAACAAACCCCAGGGATTAGGGGCAACTGTTGTAAGTTGTGCCAGGGGGGGGGTTTAATATTTTTATGGAAGGGATCATTCTTTAACTTTAGAAGAAGCTCAGTCTTTTTCTAGGGAAAAAGATTATGTCAGTTTAAAACAAACAGAAATTAATTAAAAAAACTTAAACAAAATAAGTTTTTTCAAAAAAAGTAAAGAACTCAATTAAACCAAAAATAGAATAAAATAATCTACCAAGCATACAACTACCACAAATCAGTATCAATAAATAAATGAAACCCAAAACAAACAGAAATTAAAATAAATAACAGAGCCAAACTCAAAACAGGCAGAAATTAATATAACTAGAGCTCTAAAGCCCTATGTTTTCTAAAAGCCAGAATATAATTTGTACTTTACTAAAAAAAAATTCTTTTAAATGTTTTCATTTTTATAACTTTAAGAAATTAAAAGTTAATTAGTATTTTTAGGAATAAATATCAGCATATGTATATTAAACTGACAATGCATAGTTTTTTCAGTAAATTCATTTGAATTTTTTTCAATTTTTCAAATGCCATCAACAAAAATAGCACTGAATTTTGAAATTTGAAACTTTGCTGTCGACAATTAAGGGTATATTTTAATTCAGGTTATATATTTGCACATTAGGGGGGGGGGTATTAGCCCCAGAAGCGATTATTGAATTATGAAAGAAGGTGAAAAAAGGCATCAAATGATGTTTTCACTTTCATCCTAGCTAAATTATTGCACCACCTAGAAATTTACCCTGATTTCCAATCAAATAAGTCCCCTCCAAAGTGAATATAACTCCCTTTCTTAAAATATTACCTATATATTTATAGAATAGCCTATAAACCCTCACCCTTCTAATGTGAAAATATATTGTGATATAATCTAATGTGAATATAATGTGAAAATAAAGTTCATGGTAAATTTGCAGTGGGCCATATAATTTAGCTTTGATGCTTTTTTTATGTTCTTTCATAATTCATATAAAATACCTTTGGGGCCCCTATAAGGGCTCAAGATACAATTGGCCCCAGAAGCGATTATTGAATTATGAAAGAGCATAAAAAAAGGCATAAATGATGTTTTCACTTTCATCCTAGCTAAATTATTGTGCCACCTAGAAATTTACCCTGATTTCCAATCAAATAAGCCCCCTCCAAGGTGTATATAACTCCCTTTCATAAAATATTACCTATATATTAAGAGTGTAGCTTATATACCCCCACCCTTCTAATGTGAAAATGTACACCCAGAATTGCATTCTGAATCTAAATATAAACTTAATTTGCATCACAAATGAACTTTACCCCCAAACCCATGATGTGCAAATATATACCCTTATTTGGATATATTTAGGGGTGGGGACAAAGTTCATTTTTGATGGAAATGAAGGTTATATTTAGATTCAGAATGCAATTCTGTGTATATGTTTGCACATTAGAGGGGTGGGGGATTATACTTTGCTAATATATAGGTTCGGAGAAGTTCTTGAATTTATTAGAAAAACTGGAAAAACAAGGAAAGAACTGAAAATAATGGTTCTCCTGCCGCAGAAAATATTAACTAGGATTATTTGCATATTATGAAGTATTGTTTTTGTAACATGTCTCCTTATGTGATCGATTGCATCTATACCACAATTCTTACTTCAAAATATGCAGAATAATCATAGTTAACACATTTTGCTTGCAGCTTTGCATTACTTTACCCCTTAACCCCCCCTGATTTGCAAATATATAGCCCATATTATAGCCTATATTTCCTATCTATTCTCAGAGTGCCTCTCAGTTGTTTACCTGTAAATTGAATGAACTGTGACTAAACAAAACTGGAAAAACAAGCTATAGGTGGCATAATGCATTGAAAAATATATATAATTTAGGATATATATTTCCACATTAGAGGGGGGGACGGGGGTAAAGTATAGCAAGACTGCATGCAAAATATGTTAACTATGATTATTCTGCATATTATGAAGTAAGATCCGTTTTCTTAACATGTTTTCTTATTTTCAGGTACTGATCTACAGAATTACCAAGTTGTTTTTGCTTATCATTCATTATTATAAATGGTTTGATAGTTTTTGTGATACTTTAACAAGCTAAGTACAGATGAGTTGAAATGAACATGCATATTCTTCAAAGAAATTAGAGGCAGTTGAAATGACAAACAAAGAAACAAATAGCAACCCTCTATGTTTTGGCTTTTAGTGTCCTTGTTCCTCCCTATTGATTGTCCTACACTTACATGCAAACTCATCTTTTACATAGCCAGGGTCAATAAATTTATTATCATGTATGTTTTAGTAGTTTATGCCTAATTCCCCTCTTTAATTCCTAGATATGAGGCAGCCATACAAGCACAAGAATGAGGCTTTTTTGGAAGAACATCTTGTATCAAGGGAGCCATTTAAACAGTTCAAATCTTGGTTTGATGAGGCGTGTAATTGCAAGACTATTATTGAGCCAAATGCTATGTGCATAGCAACATCCACCAGGTATGTAGTAAAATTTATTACTAACTTTGATTAACTTCGCTGGTAGTGCAATCAAAAGTTTTTTTCATGCTGATAATGGTTGGGGGAAAAAGTTTTAAGTTTTAATGTTGCTCTTTACTTTCATTTGAAAAAACTTGTTTTTTTAAGATAATTTCTGGTCATCTTTCAAAAAAAATCTGGGCAATCAAGCCTTATTCCCTTCCCCACAAAAATTCTTCAAAGTTTTTTATTTAAAATATCCCCCACTCTTTTCATTTAAAATATCCCCCACCCACCTACCTAGAGAATAACCTCAAACGATTCCATCCTTGTTGGGAATCTTATAGGGAAATACCTTGTGGACATTTCAAATCCTTTTGGAAATCCTCCTACTTCAAAAATTTTCCTTGGAAATACCAGCACCCCTAGGGTATTATTATAATATATCAAAAATCAAATCATACCTTTTCATTTTTTCCACAATGAAATTTGAGAATCCCATAACTGATTTTTGAACTGACAACCTCTTGATTTACAGGTGAATGCTCTAGCACAATGCAACAAGCTGTACATTGTAAGTACACATACTATATCTGAACAATACAGGCAAATTTCACAACTCACAGCCCTTTCTCTGGGGGCTATGAGGGATCATTTTATCCCCAAAAGCGCATTTATTGGACGAAACAGCTATTCTGAACAAGATGGTTATCTGAAAATGTTGATCAGATGACTTTGGGGAAAGGGGGCTTGGGGAGGGGTGCTAGCTGACCCTCAATCTTTTTGGTCTTTTTGCTGGTGACAATTCCATCCTTCCTGAGAATCTTCTAGGGAAATTTCTCCTGGATGTTTTCAAATCATGTCAGAAATCCCCCTCCTTGAAAAAAATTTCCCAGAAATACCACTATCCCCAGTGTATCATTTTATGTCAAGATTTTAGTCATACATTGTAATTTTTCCCAAAAAAAGGGAGTTTCTGGTTTTTGAAATGTTAGCTTCTTGACTTACAGGTGAATGCTCTACCGCAAGGCAATGAGGTATACATTGTGATTATGAGTACTGTAGGCTATGTGAACAATTTGGACAAATTTCACAACTTACAGCCTTTTCATCTGGGGCTGTGAGGGATCATTTTATCTCCAAAAGCATATTTACAAGACCAAACAGCTATTTTGAACAAATTTGTTTTCTCCAATATTTGATCAAATGACTTTGGGGGAAGGAGGGCTCACCATCACCAAAAGCATATTTATTGGGCCTCGGAACTATGCTGAAAAAAAATGGTTATCTAAAAAATTTTATCTGATGAATTTTGGGAGGTGGCTCGGTGGAAGGGGACTAGCTGGCCCCCAATCTTTTTGGTCACTTGAAAAGGGCCCTAGAACTTTTAATGTCAGTTCGAATGAGACCTCTGCTGATCTTCTAGGACCATTGGTTTGAAAAAAAAAACACTCATCCATGATCCACGAAACTCAAAATTCTACATTTTTGTAGATCCAAGCTTGAAACCACTACAGCAGGGTTATCTGATATGCTGAATCTTATGGTGCAATTTAAGGTTAAGGTTCCTTCACTTTTAGAGCGTGTTTCCCCCTTTTTTTGAAAATAAGGCAAATTTTCTTAGGCTTATATCTCTTGATGGGTAGCAATAAACTTAATGAATCTTATATATTTGGAATCAAAATAGTAAGCCGATTCTTTTGATGTATCCGTTGATAAAAAAAATTCCATTTTTAGAGAGCCAGTTACTATTGAGCTGTCAAATGTTTTTTGGAGTTAGTCAAACGGTTTGCTGCCACAAATTGTTTGACTAACTCCTAAAGCAACGTTATCAACATGCTTGCCTTTACCCCCAGAAATATTTGGATCAAATAAAAGCAGATATGCAATGTTTCATCTGCATTTACCACGTAAAGAGACTTTTCGAGCTACTTAAAGAGGACACTAGCAATAAAAAGAAATCTTCTACCTTGCTAAGAAGGGATGACAAAACCCTTCCTATGTGAACTGACAATATCCAAAAAAGATCAAAAGTGTGCTTCTGGACATTGTATAATCCAACATAATCAATAATGCTCCTTCCCATCAAACCACTGACCATTGCTAAGTCTCCACCTGATAGCATACCTTCCTTAAGTTTAATCCTGAACAATTCAATTCAATGGGTTTATTTACAAAGACGAAAAGTAAATCGCACATAATACAAAATACTCACAATCAGTATCATTTCAACATAATACGCAGAGTGGTCACTGCTCTTACTCCCAGACACAAAATTACATCTCATTAATAAAAAAAAAACAAATAACCATTACCTTCTTGCTCCTTTCCCCAGGGGAAGCCACCCCATCATAAATAATAAAAAAAAAATCATACTTTAGTTATTTATTTTTTAATCTTAAACTTATTTATCATATCAACATTTTTTTTTTCAGACTCTACTTGAGCTTTTCTTTTGTTATGCCAATAAATGATTTTTTACTCTCTTTTCAAATGACACAAAGGGAGCTCCTACCTCTCAGCTCTTCCGGGGTCAGATTCTATATCTATGCACATGTTATATTTGGAGCAAAATCTGATCGTATAGTTGGGGGGAAGGGTATGTGCAGGTTTGATGACGATCGAGTAGGCAAATTATGATGGTCCGAGATAGGCCGGAATAATGTTTTAAATGAAAATGGCAGCTGACCAACTAGAAACTATCATACTATCAAATGCTTTTCTGATATCAAGCAGAACCGCTGCAGGTATTAGGCTAGAGTCCAGAGCTTTGTTTATCCATAAATTTAAAGCGGTTAGTGCATCTTGGGTGGAGTGCCCTGGTCTGAACCCAAACTGGTGATTATTAAGAAGCCCTTTCTTCTCCAGAAACAGGAGTAGCTGCTGCATAGGTTTTATAAAAAACTTTTAAAAATACTGAAAGAATAGAAATAGGTCTGTAATTAGCCGGGTCAAGTCGAGAACCTCCTTTGCGCAGCAGAATCATTCTAGCTTTCTTTAGTAATTCTGGGAAAGTACCTTTTGCAACGACAAATTTATTAAGTAAGTAAGGGGCTGAATAATAGACGGGACAACTGCTTTTAAAACTTTTGTGTGTACTCGGTTGAATCCAGAAGCCGAATTGCCTCGCAGATTTCGTATGTTTAACAGGATTTCAGATGGAGAGACAGGTACGAGTGCAATTGACTTGAAACATACCGGACCAAGGTAATCTTTAAAACTCTTGCTGGGCTTTTCAACAGAATCTGCCGTTTTTTTTTTTTTTTTTTTTTTCCAACTTCTGCAAAAAATGTACCCAGTGCATTTGCAACGTTTTCTGGTCCCGTTACAGTTTCCTCATTAACAGATAATTGCAACGGAAGCTCAGGTTGAGGGCTGCAGGGGCGCAGCATGGAGTTTACAACCTCCCATATTTTCCGAGAGTTCTTTCCACTTTCATCACTTTTCTCTAACTTTGAAGTCTCCCATTAATATAGCTTCGTTTCCTTGTTTCTCCAGAATACCAGATATTTGGCTTAAATTTCCCAGGAATGCAGAGACGGATCCTGCCGGTGTACGGTATGCTTCTCCAACTGTTATTTTCTTTTGTGAAGGTAAGGATATTTCAAGGAAAAATGATTCATAAACGCCTTCGACGTTCCGGGTTAATCCTTTACTAGTCCACACTGAGTAGTCTTACCGTGTGTAAATAGCTAAGCTGCAAAAAATGGGAAGTGTATCCAGGTATTTCCAAAAGGATATCGGTTTGTCCTGTTAGAAAAGTTTCGCAAAGTCCGATTATATCTGGCTGTAACTGTTGGCAGAAAATCATTAGATCAGAAAACGAAGAGCATAACCCTTCACAGTCCAGTTGTAGAACAGTAAACTGAGACTCAGAGCGTCCCCCACTTGAATTACATACTTCTTGATATTGGCTTCTAGGAAATTTATTCTTATCAATAACTGATTCATTATTAATTTCAAAATCGAATTTTTTTTCCAAATTCAAATAAATTTTTTCTTGCTCTGTTAATTTAGCGTTACTTTGGCTAGTTGATGAGGAAACGTCCCTGGGGGGTTAGAACAGAAATTCATTAATTACCAACATCCTGAGCAGAGGCAATGGCTGTACCTTTGAGAAGAGCCGCAGACCACTTTGAAGTTTGTGCAAACCCGAACTTTTCTTATAGCATTGAAAAAGATAAACAAAGCAAGAACACACGAGAAGGAAAAGTATCTCAACTGAAAAAAAAACACACTTCAAGATTATGCAAACGGCAAATTACATTTTCAAGGCTAGTGAAAATCGGATCGGCTGACTTTTTACGTTTCCCGCTATTTCTCAATGTCAGACCACTAGAACTAGACGACTCAGTGTTTGATGGTTTCTTTAAGATCATGTATACCACATTTAGGCCTGTCTGGGTTGCGGTAGCTATTCCAAGTTTCGACTCAAAGAAAACGACTACTTTCTGACGGAGATCTTCGTTTTCTGAAGATTCTAGGCCGTGGATAACAAGATTCTTTCTTCTCCAGTAAATTTCGAAGCGAAGAGCAGTCGACTTCACTCTTACAAGCTCAGACCTAAGCAGCCTGTTTTTCGACTTTAGAAGCTTATTCTCTTGCTTGAGCTTCGCAATCTTCTGGAGAACTTCATTCATACGGTCATCAAAATGCTGTTTTGTGGGTGCCAATATTATCAACTATAATGCCGCTATGCAATCAAAAGTTTTTTTTGTTAAACATGAAGAGAGTCTTACTCGCAAGGGTAATAGAACCAGTATGGTGATAATAGAACATGTATCGTGATAGAACCAGCTATAACTCGGGGTTCACTTTCATAAAATTCAGTAGTTTAAAATCCAAAATCTTCCGCCAGTGCTATAATGTTTATCCAAAGAATGAAAAGTCATTTGTAACTTTAATCCAAAGAATGAAAAGTCGCTTGTAACTTTAATCCTTTACAGAGTATTGTGACACTTCCGTAATCATCGATTTGATTATATTTTCAAGCTCAAAGAAACCTGTTCAAACATTTCATATAGATGTTCACCCTTTGAAATCTAGTTCAGTACGGATCTAGAACGAGCTGCAATGCCTTATGCTCGTATTTTTCGATTGGTAACACTAAATGAATCTTGTATAGTTTTAATCAGCATAATAAGCTTTTGATGTATCTAATGATATCAAAATTCAGGTTTTTTAGGGCTTTGGTTACTACTGAGCCGCGTACCTCCTTACAGTCCATTGCACAAACTGTTTGAAAAATAAATCCTAACAGCCACCAAGAAGGTTGAAGATGAAGAGGGTATTGACTCAATCCTATTGGAAATATATAAAGCTGTCTCATTTCTACTATAAAACCTCAAAAGCTGTTTACACTAATTCGAATGCAAAAGAAATGTCCTCAAGAATGGAAGTATTCCATCATCATTCCTGTTTTCAAGTGAGGAAACAGGACCAAATGTGTGCTAATTTTCATTGGAACATTTCATTATGCATCCAACGCTATTGCCTCTTTCATTAAGATAAAAGTTGAAGCTTTTTGAGTAATTATTAGACCTAATTTTACAAACCTCGAGATTCAGAATACATATTGAATGAATTGATTGTAAACCCAAGAAGTTCAACAGATAAAGCACAGATTGAGCAAAAATAAGAAATAAAAGAAAGAGAAGAAATGCTATCAAATATGTACAACTTATGAAACAAAAGGAAAAACAACATATTCATAGCAAAAGATGGCTCCTGCGTGAGTATGGACAACCACTGATGTGACTGACTTTTATGCTTGAACCATTAATAAACCATTCAAAACCACTTCTATTTTAAACGGAGATTTCAAATCAGACAAATATGAGTGATTTTTCTTTTGCTTTTCTACAAGTGTAAAACAGGATTATTTTAACCAAATATCTAAGCTTTGATTCAAGATACAAAGAAAATATCGTAAGAATCACTTAGCATAGTCTGTAGACATTATATTCCTTAAAGTCTATATATGCTATAATAGTGATTATAGAATTCTATTGTGACAAGGGGTGTATGTATAAATCTTTTCCAATTCCTTTTCTTTGATTTGCTATGCTATATGAGTTTGATTGAAGATTTAAGACAGTATTACCATAGGCAGCGCAATAGCGCTGCCTAAGTAAAGAGCGATGTGGGCAGAATGTATTATTGTCTTTTTCACCAAGGAACTTCGTTTAGAAGAAGTTGTCATTGAAACTTCGGAAGGAGCTCGTTCGATTGGAATTTAAAGTTCTGGTGCCCTTTTTAAGAGGCAGAAATGATTGGAGGGCAACCCGCCTACCTACACCCATCATTTCCCCAAAAAGATTTAATACAAATTTTGAGACTATCATTATGTTTAACAAAGTTGAAAGGTCCAGTAATTATGTCTTTGAGGATGTTTTTTTCTTTTTTGTTGTTGTTGGGGGGGGGGGCAATTCAATCCCCTCAACCCTCAGGGCAAGGGCAATAAATTATGCTAATTGCCCATTGTTAACATATAAGACTTATGGAATTGGTGGTCGTATGAACTTGGGATGGAAATCGAAATTTCTACTGCCTTTTTAAGAGTAGAAAATGATAAGAGTCCAACTACCCCCCCCCCCTCTTGCCCTCCTTTCTCCAATTGTGCCTGATCGAAATTTTGAGATAGCTGTTTTGTTAATATAGTCCAAAGATCATAAAACAATGCTTCCAGGGTTGACACAACCACCCAGAGCCCGAGGGCATGGGTTGCAGGTTGTGTTAAGACACAACCTGCCCTGGGATATATAAGGTTTTTGTGGAAGTGCTGGTTGCACAAACTTTGGATTAGGCTCATTTGACTAGTTGAAAATTCTAGTCCCTTTTTAAGAGTCAAAAGTGATCAGAGAGCAATAGGCCTCCCCCCCCTCCCACGCCTTCTTTTTCTCAGATGGATCTGATTGAAATTTTGTGATAAGAATTTTGTTCAAATTTGTCCAAGGATCGTATAACAATGCCTCCAGGGCTGACACAACCCCCATAACCCTGGTCAGGGTTGTAAGTTAGGCCCCGGGAAATATAAAGTTTTTATTGAAACTGAAAGTTCTAGTGCCCTTTTTGGAGTCAAAAGTTATTGGAGGGCAACCAGCCCCCCCCCCCTCCACGCACATCATTTCTCAAAACACATCAAAATCCTCCCCCCCCCCCACAGCCCTCAGGGTAAGGACTAAAGCTGTTTACATATAGTATATGTTATTGAGAATGGTGAACATGTTTGACTTTACTTTCCATAAAGTCGAAGGGCTTTCAGGTGAGCCTTTCAGAGAATGTTGAGGGGACTTTTGAACTAAAGCAAAGCAAGTTATGTGTATACGAGTTTCCAAAAGGGCTTAACTCCGGAATGACTGAATATATCAATTTGAAGCCTTCAGGAAATGGTAAGGGAGATGATCAATTGACAAAAAAAGGCAATATTTGCACACTACTACTACTACTGTTGCTACTACCACTACTACTACCTCTATAACTACTGCTTCTTT
The DNA here is from genome assembly GCF_049724085.1 of Artemia sp. Qi Xiang Cuo. Classification (NCBI taxonomy): domain Eukaryota; kingdom Metazoa; phylum Arthropoda; class Branchiopoda; order Anostraca; family Artemiidae; genus Artemia; species Artemia sp. Qi Xiang Cuo. The sequence continues at coordinate 51,066,013 of NC_142794.1, forward strand.
AGCGAGTACTACCAAATTTGAGGATATTGAAATAAACATTTAAGAAATGTTGATGGGAAATTTGAGCTAAATTAAAACACTATGTGCATGCAGATTGTCTATAGGGCGCATCCCAAGAATGGATTTTGGTACTAAGTTGGGACTTTCAAAGAATGCTTCAGTTAGAAGAACAATTGACTAAAACTGAATATGTGGATGCTATTACTAATGTTACTACCACTGCTACTTCTACTACTACTGCTACTAAGCTACTCCAGCTACTGCTTCAATTGTAACTACTTGTAAGGCTAAGAGTATTAAGATGAAAAGGACGTCAAAAGGGCGTGTCAGCAGTATTTTTCGAACGCCTTACCGTATCAATATGAAATGTGCGGGGTATCAGGGGGGGGGGTATAGTCAACTGACCTAAAGGCAACATTTCTACTACTGCTATTGATACTGCTTCTACTACTATCACTAATTCAACACTACTACGGTTACTACTACTACTGCTATGGTACTGTTAAGTACCATTAAGGCTAATTGTTTGAAGATGAAAATTTTTGAGAATATAGGGGGGAAGTTGGAGCTTCCAGAGAATGTTTAAAGGGGAAGATCGATTTACCAAAAGCAATATGTGCACGCTACTATTAATACTGATACCACTGCTACTTTTACTACTACAACTACAAGTACTACTCAAACTACTACTTCCATTGGAACTACTTGTGAGGCTAAAAGTATTAAGATGAAAATTTTAAGAAGTGTATGAACATACAGGTTATCAAAAGGGCATATTGGCAATGTTTAAGGGAATATTGAGGGGGGGAAGGTGAAATTAATCATAACATGCCGTCTGTATGCAGGTTGTCAATAGAGCGCATCAACAATATCTTAGGAACGGGTTGGTGTGTGAAGTTGAAACTTACAGGGCTTATTGTGGGGGGTGTTGAACTAACCAAAATATAGTATTTGCATCCTAATGCTACTGCTTCTACTACTATTACTACTGCTGCTATTATTACTATTGCTACTACTGGTACTACTAATAGTGCTACTAAAGCTAATGGTATTAATGCGAAAAATTTGAAGAATATTGAAACAGTACTGAACTAAATATATACCCACTATGCTCGTACAGGTTGTCAAGAGGACGTATCAGCAATGCGTCAGAAATGGTTTATTGCATTAAGTTGAAACTTTCACCGTGTGTTGAGGGGAACGTTGAAGAAAACCAAAGATGCTATGTGCATGCTACTACAACTATTGCTACTACATAAGCTAAGGATATTGAAGTGAAGCTTCCAAAGAATATGTAGGTGGACGTTGAACTAATCAAAACAAACTGTGAGCATGTATATTGTCAAAAGGGTGACACATCAATATCTCAAGCGCTTACATTATTAAGTTGAACCTTTCAGGGCATGTTGTGGCGGCTTTTGAACTACCCAGAAGGCACTGTGTGTCTACTATCAATACTATTACTACAATTTTCGTAACTAATGACGCAAAAGGTATTAAGGTGAAACTGTTAGGAAACTTTTGGGTAGAGTTTGTGTTAAACGACAAAAGTATATGCATGTTGGTTTTCAAAAGGACATATAGGCAGTATAATTGGGAGCGCAGCGCTATCATAGATCACAATATCGTAGAAACTTTTAATGAAGCTAATCTGAGTGGATATTAAAAGTACTAGAACCCTCTTTAAGAGTCAAAAGTGACTGGAGGGCCAGCAGGCCGCTTCCCAAGCCCATTCATTTTCGAAACACATCCCATTAAAACTTAACGATAGCCATTCTGTTCAGCATAGTTGAACGGTCCAGTAACTATGTCTCTAGGGTTATTAGGTATGTCAACCCCCCAGACTTATTCAAGTTGCCCATTATGCTTTAAAACTAAGTCAAAAGGCAATGCGTTTATGCTGGTTACCAATAAGATCTCAGAAATATCTCAAGATAGACTGCGGGAATTAAGTTGAAATTTTTAGAACTACTACTATTACTACCTCTGAACTTATAATTTAACTAAACCAAAATAGTGTAAGAGTATTTAGGTTGTCAAAGAGCATAGATACGATTTCGGGGTTTGGTAGTAAGTTTCATTTTTAAGGTAAATTTGAGGAGGTATAAAACTAAATTAAACAATACTATTTGTGTCCAAATTTTCAAAAGGGTGTATGTTGTTTAAAATTGTTGAGAAATTTTCTCCCACATACAAATTGTAAGCCCAACCATAGATTCTTATAGAAAAAACGAAAAGATTTAAAATATTAATTTCTTTTTAGATGAAAAAGACTATGTCAACAAAAAAAACGAGCAGAAATTAACTAGAATTTTTTCTCCATAAAATAAATTTTTAAAAGAAAAGTAAAGAGCTCCATTAAGCCAAAAATGAGCTGAAATAAAGGAAAATAATCTTCTAAGCGAAAAACTGCCACAAAGCACCAAATGCTCAAAACGAGCAGAACTTAACATAAATAGGGCTGACATCCCCCCCATGCATCCTGAAGATCAGAACATAATTTGCACTTTACTGAAAAAAACAATGAATTGTCATTTTAATGAATGCACATATACTGATATTTATTCCTTAAAGTCTTAATAATTTTCGATTTATTAAAATTAAAATATTTCAAATGTGTTAAATTGTTTTTGTGTTATTGAAATGTTTCGCATTAATTTCTGTTTTTAACTACATATTATTTTATGAATAAATTTGGAACTTATTGTTAGTTTTGGAGAACTTTTTCTGTTTTTTAGGGAAGGAGTGCCCGCATGTCGAATGGTCCTGCTGAAAGAATTTGGAAAGAATGGTTTCAAGTTTTTCACCAACTATGGAAGCAGAAAAGGGAGCGAATTGGTAATAAGTTTAATGTGTAAAATTTAATTGCATTAAGTTTAATGTGGAACATTTGGCTTTTGTAGAATTTGATGTTTTACATAGTAGTTCCAGAGATAATCTGTCTATAAAGCAAGAAATACTGTCATAGAGGGAGGCCGAAATTACTATTTGAAGTACTGGATTCTTGTATAAATATATGACTGGTAATCTTTATTTTAGGAGAAGTTACAACAAAATATATTTTGAGGGCCATTAGTAGGACTCAGCTCTAAGTTTTATTTTTTTTTATTTTTATTTTTTTCAGCCGTTGCCATCCGTCTCCATAACCAGTTAAACAGACAGAATTAACCAAGATAATTCTGTTCTATGAGAAAATTAAATAAAAAAAACAAGTTTTTTTTAACATTAAGTTTTAATGTAAGGAGCGACATTAAAACTTAAAACGAACAGAAATTATTCCGTATATGATAGGGGCTGTCCCCTCCTCAACGCCTCGCTCTTTACGCTAATGTTTTTTATTGTTTTAAAAAATAGAGTTGTGAGAAAGAGTCTAACTTTAGCGTAAAGAGCGAGGCGTTGAGGAGGGGACAGCCCCTTTCATATACGGAATAATTTCTGCTCGTTTTAAGTTTTAATGTCGCTCCTTACTTTCAGTTAAAGAAAAACTTGTTTTGTTCATTTAATTTCTAAACGTTTTTGAATTAATGCAGGTTTTGATTTTGGCTCACCGTACATGAATAATTAAGGAAATTTGCATGTTAATTTACTTTTTTTTTGGTTAAATGGCTTTCTTGAAAGTTGTTTAATTTTATTTATGAACGTTTTTATTAGTAATAGATATACGTAACTTACGAAATAACTTACGTAATGAACTTCTACATTCATATATTTTTAATACCTACATTAGGGGGTTTGCCCCCTAGTCAATACCTTGCTCTTTACGCTAAAGTTCAAATTTTGTTCCAATTCCTTAAGAATGACCGCTTAATCACAAAGGCGGTTAATAAGAATATATAGCTCTAATGAAAGTACTAAAGAATCTTTAGCGTAAAGAGCGAACTACTAACTAGTGGGCAAACCCAATCAAATATGTAATAATTCGTGTTTGCTTTAAGTTTTGAAGTTGCTCTTTACTATCATTTGAAAAACTTGTTTTTTTTTTATTTAATTTCTGATCGTTTTTTTTTTAAATAATAGCAACATATCCCTTCCCCCTTCATAGCAATATCCCTTCCCCCATGAAAATATCCTCTGTGGAAGGTTCCTCCCACTTAACCCCCGACCCACCCACCCCCCCCCACTACCAGAAAAAATCCCCCCTGAAAACGTCTGTATAGCCTACTTCCCAATAACCTTCTCTATATGTAAACGTTGGGTAAAGTCCATAATTTGCAGCCCTTTCCCCGCGGACTGTGGGGGATTAATTCATCCTCAAAGACAAAATTGTTATATTTTCCACCATGCTGAACAAAATGGCTATCTCAAAATTTTGACCGGGGGACTTTGGGGAAAAAGTGAGCGTGGGAGGGGCCTAGTTCCCTCCATCTTTTTGGTCACTTTAAAAGGGCACTAGAACTTATAATTTCCGTTTGAATGAGCTCTCCCGCGATATTCTAGGACCACTGGTCGACACGATCACCCCTGGGAAACCAAAAAAATAAACACGCATCCGTGATCTTTCTTCTGGCAAAAAATGCAATATTCCACATTTTTGCAGATAGGAGCTTGAAACCTCTACAGTAGGGTTCTCTAATACGCCTGCTCAGGCTGGATCACAAAAACCCGAGAAGCTCGACTTTTGGTGTCGACTGGGGGGCAGGGAGTGCAATTGTCCCCGTCCCCTCCCAATAGATGTTGCCCCTCCCACTTTTTTTTTGGGGGGGGGGCTCATTGAAATATGCGTTTACTTGGTATTTTCATTTAAGAAAATGAAAAAACAACAAGATTACTCCCCCCCTAGACTATGGACAAGACACCCCCCCCCTCCTAAAGGTGCGTGAATTTAAGCCACTAGAGTCAGCAAGGTTGTGTCTTAACATCATGTGTATGTATTTTTTCGAGGAACTTTGTTCTAGGGAAACACGGCAACTAAGCAATTAATATTTTCAATTCTTAAGGATACGTTTACTGTTACCCACTGCAATCTACGTGATATCCGATCCAAGTTGGATCACCTACAGCACATGATGAACAAGGTCTCCCCTTCTGTCATGTGTGTATCTGAGACCAACCTGAATTCTAGCGTCATTGATAGTGAGATCAGTATTCCTGGTTGCACTCTGCTCAGGCTGGATCGCAAAAACCCGAAAAGCTCGACTTTTGGTGGAGGTGGTGTTGCTATGTACCTTAAAAATAACATCCCTTTTTTGGCACTTTCGATTCCTGGCGATAAGGAGGCCCTTTGGGCTAAAGTAAACCTATCAAACAAATCGTTTGTTATTGGCACAGTCTATAACCCACCAACGATGAAAATCGCCGAACATCTGGAAGATTGCTTGGAATTTGTGAAGCAAATGTTCCCTAAATCAGGTATAATAATCCAAGGAGACTTCAACATTCACCATGGCCCCTAGCTGAAAAGTCGTACGACTGATGCAGAGGGCTTAGCTCTGCCAGACCTGAGTCTTGCTCACGGCCTACAACAACTTGTTGAATTCGACACTTACATCGGCCTTCATGGATCATCCAGGCTTGATCTCTTTTTAACTGATCATTCGGACTCCTTTAGTGTTGAAAGCTATCCTTTTGAAAGCAACCATGTGGCAGTTATAGCTCGTGGAAATCTCAAAATACCTCCACCTGTAAAGCACGAGCGGATCATCAGGCAGTATGACCGCACAGACTGGGATGGTCTGCGAAACTTCTTATCGGCAAAGCCTTGGAGTAAAAGAAGCTCCACATAAAGCAGCGGCACTTTACGAAAAAGCGATTACAGAGGCTATTGAGCAATTCGTCCCATCAAAAACAGTAACATTCTCATCTTGAGATAAGCCATAGTTCAATGCTGGTTGTAGAAAGGCAATCATGGTCAGAAAGAAGGCTCACAAGAAATCGCGTTCAACTGAATCCGACGAGGATCGGGCTGCTTTTATTAGCGCTCGAAACGAGTCTGTTAAAGCTGTACGTCAAACTAGAGCCAATTACAAGCACAAGTTTGTAGACAAACTGAAAAGTGCTCCTGCAAAGCAGTGGTGGAGGGTCGTCAAAGAAGCCCTACCGTCATCTAAATCAACATCATTCCCTCGCCTCATGTTGAAGGGACGATGATCCAGTCAGGCCAGGAAAAGGCAGATGTTCTTGGACAAGTCTTTTCAAAGGTATCCCAACTTGATAAGGACGGAGTCTCTCCTCCCCCTTTCCGCCATCAACAGATGCAAAAATCACCAGCGTTAACATAACTACTAGGAAGGTGCTCAGAACGCTAAGCCAGCTGGATGTCACCAAAGCTTCAGGACCTGACAAGATTCCCAATCTCATCCTTAAAAGATGTGCCCCTGAACTTGCTGGTCCTCTCGCGTCTCTATAGAATATGCTTTGCAGCGGAATTATTCCCGAAAGCCTGGAAAACTGCTCATATGGTCCCTGTTTTGAAGGCAGAGTCTGACCTTACTAATGTAGGATCATATCGTCCAATAAGTCTGCTGTCCTGTGTAGGTACAGTTTATGAAAGCGTCATTAATAAAGTCTTAAAATGGGTACTAAACTGTCAATTTCCAATTAAGAGTTTCTAGGACCACTTCTTCCATATTAAGTGGCTCTGAAAAAAAAACTGTAAACAATACATTGAAGGCTAATGGTTTTTTACTACAGGAATCGCTAGAGCGTTGCCTATGATAAAAAGCCATGTAAACAATGGTTAACTTACATAATTTACGAGTATTATTAACTTATATTTGGTTTTACATCGACCAAGACATGTTTTTCTTTTCTACTTATTAATATTTTTTTTTCATTCATTAATAGAATCTACCTAGATATTGTCTCATTATTTATTTAATATGCATTCCCAGTTCATTTTAAATCTCTCCATGTAATACAAAATAAAGCTGTAAGAATTCTTTGCACTTTCCTTCATCGCTGATTTTCGGAAACAGGAACTCTCTTCTTGTTTCTTATTAACCTAAACCTTAGTCACCTTAAAGATTTACAGTTATCACTTGGCATTCTGATATTCAGTCTCAAGAAAATTACTTTTATGATTCACATATTCTTGCCATCCCCTTTCGCTCACTCGCTCCTACTTCGACTCGTGTTGAAACGTACAGTCTGAAAGATCAATTTCCTTCTACAGCAAATAGGCTTAAATTAAATAATTAATTTAAAAGCCTGAATAGCCCAATTCTTTCAAAGAAAAACTTAAAAGAATTTATTATTTACCCTCCATGACAGGTACTTTTTATTCTATAATTTTTGTTTGCATCGCGCCGGTGTAGCTGCCTTGTCCCTCTCCTGCTTTAACTTGTCATGTTTTTTTTTATTTTTGGTTCTTTTTTCCCTCTTCTTTGTTTTACTTTATTTGTATCTTTTGGTGGATCACAAAATCCATTTTGATATTAGATTAGCCTTCAATTCAAGCTTATCTCTGTTGACTCAGCTTAATATTTTTTGTTTGTTTATAATTTGTGTCAAATAAAAAAATTTGAATCTACGGCCCTAGCCCCAGAGGCTGTGGGCTTTTCGGTATTCCTGGGGGAATGTTTGTTTAATCTTCTGGCTATTTCGAATAAAATGGGTGTCTCAGAATTTGTATAGGATACCCTGGGGATGCAGGGAGGGTATCAAAAAGAGTACAATGGAGGAGGGGGTTGCCCTCCAGTTACTTTTGGCTCTTAAAAGGTGTATTATAATTTTCAATTTCTAATTGAGCCAGTCCCGTCCGAAATTTCAATGACGACCCATTCCATGAAGCGGTCTGATAAAAAAATAATAATAATAATAATAATTATAATAATCATGCAAGGAAATCACTTGGCTCTTCACATGGAAGCCACTTGACACTGCCTAAGTAAAGAGGGATATCGGCACAGTGTTTTTTTTTCTGACCATGGTACCTCATATAGAAGGATTTGTCGTAGAAACTTCGAGAGGGGCTCAGGGGATTTGAAATTGTAAGTTCTAGTGCCCTTTTTAAGAGTCAAAAGTGATTGAAGGGCAACCAAACCGCACCATTATCATCGTTTCTCCAAAGAAATCGAATCAAAATATTTAAATAACCATTTTTTCAGCATAGTTGGAAGGTCCACTAATTATGTCTTTGGGGATGACTACCCCCCATAGCCCTTAGGACAAGGCTATAAGCTATGCTAGTTGGCCCTTGTTAACATATAAGGTTTTTATGGATGGGATGACCGTATAAACTTCGGAGGGGGCTCATTTGGTTGGAAGCTCTAGTGACCTTTTTCTGAGTAGAATGTGATTGGAGGGCCACTGACCCCCCCCCCCCTCCATGCGTCCTCTTTTCCCCAAATGTATCCGAAAGAAATTTTGAGATGGCAATTTTGTTCAAAAATAGTCCAAAGATCATATAACAAGGCTTTTGGTGTTGACAAAACCCCTTAGCCTAGGGCAAGGGTTCTAACTTATGCTCCGGAAGCATATAAGGGTTTTGTGGAAGGGGTGGTCGTATAAACCTTAGAGGAGGCTCATTTGATCAGAAATTGAAAGTTCTAGTTCCCTCTTAAGAGTCAAACGCTATTTTGAGGGTATTTCCCCGCCCCCCAAAAAAAGCATCTAATCAAAATTTTGAGATAACCGTTTTGTTTAGCATATTTGAAAGGTCCAGTAATTATGCCTTTATGGATAACAAACCCCCGCTGCCCTCAGAACAAGGGCTATAAGTTATACTTGTTGCCCATTATTAACATACAAGATTTTTATGGAATGGATGGTCATATAAACTTCGAGGGTACTCATTCGATTGGAAATCGGAAGTTCTAGTGCCCTTTTTAAGAGTCAAAAGTAATCGGAGAGCAATTAGCCCCTCTCCCTCGTTTTTTTTTCTCCAAATGCATATGATAGAAATTTTTAGATAGCAGTTTTGTTCAAAATAGCCCAAAGATCATATTAAAAGGCCTTTGAGATTGGCGTAACCCCCAGAGCCTAGTGGAAAGGATTGTAAGTTATGCCCCGGGGGCATAAAAAGTTTTATGAAAGGGGTGATCGTATAAACTTTAGAGGAGGTTCATTTCATCGGAAATTACAAGTTCTATTTCCTTTTTACGAGTCAAAAGTACTTTTGAGGGTATTAGAATCCCCCCCCCCGCGCCCGACACCCTCTTTTTCCCAAGTCAATCTGATCGACATTATGAGTCATCAATGTTGATCAAAGTAGTTCAAAGAATAAGGTTTAACTCGATTTATTCCAGAATTCTAATGCACAAAAACCAATTGATTACAAAGGAACAAATCTTAAAGATGGATACGCCTTTTTTTTCTTCACTTTCCACTGATTAACCAGTGCTGATGTCTCCAACTCAGCAGATATGTCTTTTTAGGTGTAGAAGAGCATAAGTTTATCAGTCTATCATCGCCCGAGGGTAAAATCAATCGATTTTTTACCATTTTCATCTTACTAAAGATCCGCTCACCCTCAGCTGAAGTCACGGATATGGTTTTTCAAAAAGACCGTACCCGTTAGCAATAGAGAAGAGCTGTCCAAAGTTATGTTTATTAGTTTGGGTCTGCTTTAAAAATTCCTGGAAGATTTCTATTTCTGACTTCAGTGCTCCTGGTGGTAACTGCAGGACAGTGAAGGCTGTAGCTAACTCATTACATTTTCAAGTTTCTAGCTTTTCTACACACTCGTAGATGGGCAGAAGAAGCTGCTTAAATTCGTCACACGATTTTTGCAGATCTTAACTTAATAAAGCCATTGCCATTTTGAATTCTGTGGTATAAAAGCCGACCATGCCCTCATTCTTTGGGGCTTCTGTTCTCGTACGTTAATCATGAAATCTACTTGGGAGGTGACACCGACTGTGAATTCTTTTGAATTCCGATCCAAAATAACTTCTTCCGTCAGACGAACAACTGTTGATTTCTTCAGAATGTCCAGAAGGATCTGTGAGAGAAAACAGTGCTGTTCTCACCTGTATAGAAGCTTCAACATGACTAACAAGCTCAGTGTTGCTGGGACACTCCAGATCTTCAAGTAAAGAACAAGTTGTTTTCATCTACTGTCATGCTGATAGAACATCCAATTCAACCGTCTTTTGAATTTTTATTAGGGCGTTGGTCTAGCGCATGATATTCCTCATGAACATGTTCAGTGACGAAATCTAGGCGCAATAACGCTGACTGCGATTTACTCCCGTTTCAGTGTCGAGATTCTCGTAGTCTTCTATGTCACTCAAGAGACTAACTATTTCAGGAACTGTGCTTAAAACCCCATCTAGCGATTCATGTCTTGCCAATCACCTCATGTCTTACAGTCCTTTGAGGCTAACCCTCCCTTCTGCACACTCAATAGCTGCTCAATACAAGTTAAAACACTTAGAACCACTTGTGAGGAAAACATATAGTTGTTGCAACACTCCGTGGAAGAGCATTGTTGAAGCTGCAACTGATGGCATTCCATCTATTGTTAGTCGTAATTTTTTTATTAAAGCTAACTTAAAGTGACAACTGCTTAAGGCACTTGTCATTCACTGTGTGATTCATAAGCAGTAATTAGTAGTAAGACAATATGTTGATTGCAAAATAAAGATATAAACTACTGAAGACAATGAATATAATTTTTAAAAAGGGGAAGTACCTAGTGATTTTAGGAAAATTTCAACTAAACCCCTTTCACAAGGCAGTATGACCGCACAGACTGGGATGGTCTGCGAAACTTCTTATCGGCAAAGCCGTGGAGTACATTTTTAAAAGAAGCCCCACATAAAGCAGCGGCACTTTACGAAAAAGCGATTACAGAGGCTATTGAGCAATTCGTCCCATCAAAAACAGTAAGTCTCATCTGGAGATAAGCCATAGTTCAATGCTGGTTGTAGAAAGGCAATCAGGGCCAGAAAGAAGGCTCACAAGAAATGGCGTTCAACTGAATCCGACGAGGATCGGGCTGCTTTTATTTGCGCTCGAAACGAGTCTGTTAAAGCTGTACGTCAAGCTAGAGTCAATTACAAGCACAAGTCTGTGGACAAACTGAAGTGTTCCTGCAAAGCGGTGGTGGAGGGTCGTCAAAGAAACCCTACCATCATCTAAATCAACATCAATTCCCTCGCTTCATGTTGAAGGGCCGATGATCTATTCAGGACAGGAAAAGGCAGATGTTCTTGGACAAGTCTTTTCAAAGGTCTCCCAACTTGATGAGGACGGTGTCTCCCCTCCCCCTTTCCGCCAGGAACAGATGCAAAAATCACCAGCGTTAACATAACTACTAGGAAGGTACTCAGAACGCTAAGCCAGCTGGATGTCACCAAAGCTTCAGGACCTGACAATATTCCCAATCTCCTCCTTAAAAGATGTGTTCCTGAACTTGCTGGTCCTCTCGCCTCTATCTATAGAATATGCTTTGCAGCGAAATTATTCCCGAAAGCCTGGAAAACTGCTCATGTGGTCCCTGTTTTGAAGGCAGAGTCTGACCTTATTAATGTAGGATCATATCGTCCAATAAGTCTGCTGTCCTGTGTAGGTACAGTTTATGAAAGCGTCATTAATAAGACCCTTTACCAATACCTTGAGTCACATCTGTTGTTGGCAGACACGCAATACGATTTTCGCAGAAAACGGTCTACATTAGACTGTTTGATTGCACAGTATCAAGATTGGGTTGAGCTCCTTTCTCAGGGACACGATATTCGCCTTCTCTCCTTTGACTTCGCAAAAGCCTTTGATCGTGTATGGCACAAGAGACTTCTTTGTAAAATGAAAGCCTATGGAATTGATGGTCGACTATTTGGCGTGCTTGCTGACTTTCTTCGTCAATGATCGTTGCAAGTTGTCCTCGATGGCTTCGTATCAAAAGAACGCCCAGTTTTATCAGGAGTACCCCAAGGAAGTATTCTTCGGCCAACTCTTTTCTTGGTGTTCATAAACGACCTAGGGGACAACCTTGTGAAAAAACCTCACCACTTTGCGGATGACACAACAACAAAAACATCAATCGCAAAAGACGAAGATCCCATTGAACTCCACAAGGAGCTTCAGGCGGACCTGGTAAAAATTGAGGCGTGGGCAGATGCATGGCTAGTAAGTTCTAACACATCGAAAAAGAAAGAGCTCCTAATTTCCAAGGCGCGTAATATGAGGGCTCATCCTGATTTCGTCTTCAAAGGAGAGGTAGTAACGCGAGTTGATACACTGCGCCTACTTGGGGTTAATTTCTCTTCGGATCTTTCGTGGACTGAGCATCTCGGTAAAATTAGATCCTCTTGCAACAAGAAATTAGAAGTTATCCTAAGATGCAAAAGTCTTCTCCCTGATGATTCTATTCTGCCACTTTTCAATTCGTGCATCAGACCTGTCATGGAGTATGCATGTCCTCTTTTCGCTGATGCACCAAAAGCCATATCACTTCACACCAAAATATTCAAAATAGAGCAGTGCGTGCAGCAACCTCTGGCAACACGAAAGCTAAAACCCCACAGCTGATCCAGGAACGTTTCGATGTGGCGTCCACGTAGGGTTTCTGTAAGTACTTGTATAACCCTCCATCAGTGGAGCAATCAAAGCTCGTTCCTGATAAAGCAAAGCCCTGGAGATCAACTCGCCGAAGTACAGCTCGTCAAGACTACCTTGAGCAGGGTACTCCCCGCCAAGAATATCTGAAAACGATTTTCGCCCGACGATCGGTTGCCACATGGAATAAATTTCTGGCAGAGGTAATCCCGAAAAATCCTTCCCTTGACGCGTTCAAGAGAAGGTATAACAAGTACCTCAGTGTTAGAAAATGAGGTAATTACCAGGAACAGCGGCAAATCATCATTTGTGATGGAGCCGTGAAGCCTGTAATAAAAAAAAGAACCAAAACGTCCGTATCTCTTACAAAATTTGGGGAAATGCCCGTAATACCTGGGATTTTTGTTCCGAAACAGAGGCTCTGGTTTTTTTTCTATCTTTCGATTTTTATGTATATTAAGTTTTATGCTTTTAATTCTATGAAGAGTAGGCAAGAAGACATGCACTCTTCTATATCCAAAAATGAACCGGGCACTAAGAAATGAAAGTTTAAACAATGAACCATTTCACGGAAGTTCATTAACTGCAGTACATAGTACACTGTCTTAATACAGGTAAAAGAAATAAATGCGGTTATAGATTCTGACGATAATTTTGTACGCACATAAGTTATTTTAGAAAATCTCTAATTACCCCTAAAGCTTGCAAATAATAAATTGTAATAATCATAACGCATCTGTAAACTTAATACGAGAGCATACAAATTTATTTCCCACGATACATAGTTGCAAGTGCTGCTTCGCAACTGTGACCCATGGGTCATAATTGCAACAGTACTCTACGAGGTCTTGGTACCAGAGGTCTTATTTTTATAGTTCTTCGTTCCGGGTCTCATTTATTCACTTGTAGAAATTTCTATTCGTTTTAGTTCGAATTTTTATATGAATTTAGTTCGATTTTTTTTGTTTCTGCTCGTTTTTGGTTTTACTGTGGTTCTTTACTGTTCTTTTCAAAACTTTTTTAATAATTCTTTTTAACTGATTATTTCGAGGCTCTTCGGGTTGCTTACCTAAAAAACCGGCATTTCTAATTACTCATTCTCTTTGCCTTTAATTTCTTTTAGGTTGAAAACCCTTTTGCTGCTCTGATGTTTTACTGGGAACCTCTGAATCGATCTGTGAGTATAAACAAATTCTAACTTTTTTTGTGACATTGGCCTTAAAATTTTGAATTCTGTCCCAACTCCTCAAATACTATGTTCGACTATACACTGTTCGACAAATACTATGATTGACTCCTCAAATACTATGTTCGTTTAATTAGAATAATAAGAAGTTTTTTTTTTTAGTACTAAAAAACTTTAGCGTAAAGAGTGAGGTGTTAAGGAGGGGGGGAGCAACCCCCTTCATTAATTTCTGTTCGTTTTAAGTTTTAATATTGCTCCTTACTTTCAGTTGAAAAAACTTTTTATTTATTTAATTCAGCTAAGGATGGCTGAAATCCAACTGTTAAAATCATTGCAAAACATATGGTGCATTTTTGTGTTCAGCTCTCTTCTATGGAAAGCTTTCGTTTCGGTTTCTCAGTTAAACGCTTCAAGAAAATGTAATTCCTGTACATGTCTAGAGACAGAGAAAAAAGCAGAACTTATAACTCTGAAGCTAAGGGAAACTTAAATCTTCGTAGTAAAACGACATTTCTTTAAATCTGAAAACATTTTAGTATGGAATTAGATAATTCAAAAACGTTTTTTGTTTGTTAGAGAAACTTGTGAAAATAAACCACAATGAAGTGTATTAGGTAGCCAAGAATGGGATAACAGTAGCTTTGCATTATAACTATATTTAAAGTTCCCAGATTAATTCTATTTATTCGTATGGCTGAAGCCTCTGCTTGTTTATCTCATATGGTTACCATGGGCATAGAAAGGAGCACAGTGCTTGCTATAGCACTCAGTGAAACATCCGCAAAAGAAATATTCAAGAACAGTTTTAAAGTCAAGTTCTGACTAAAGACGATAAATTTAAGCCCCCCTCCCCCAGCTAACTGAGTGTCTCCCTCTTCTACGAAATTTCGCAAATTACAGCTATGGTGGGTGTTGATTCGTATCGATTACTCACTTTCAAAATGTGTTTATTATGACCTACAAGTATGCAAACTTGCATATAATATGTAGGAAAAATTATCTCAGCTAGTCATGTAGAATCTCAGCTAGTACCGGGAGCCCGGCTGCTTTACTGCTGGGCCCCGGCAATCGGCACTAGGCAGGCTTCTATATGTTTTTGAACTATTGTTTAGCGATTCTGAACTGAACTTACAAATTTTTTCAATTTTTTTTTCATGTCTTTAGAAGATTTTGCTTATACTTTTAAGAAAAGAAATTTGATAATGATGTTTTTCTAACAACGATTTCTACTAAGCTTCAAACTTTTGGTTTTCTTTTTAATGTTTTAGAATTGTTGTAATCCCTTGTCAAATATAGAATCATCATTTGTAATAATTACAAATTTTGTTTTTTGGGCCTTCCTACTGACATTATATAACTGGTTGCGTTCAAAACCTGAAAGCTTAATCACGTAGCGAGTTGATTTTATCTAACAAAAAAAAACTAATTTTAAAGTTTTCTGTCATTTTCCGAGTTTGAATTAAACATAAAAATTGAAAACCTTCAATTTTTCACAAGTGTGGCAAGTGTCATGATGTCATTGCAATTTTACTGCATGACGTCATTTGCAAAAATAAAATCTTTGGATTCTATCAAACAAATAAACAAACTAATTTTAAAATTTTCAGGCATTTTTCTAGTTTGAATTAAAACATTCTAATAGTGTAATAATAGCGTTCTAATATTGTACTTCTTTTTTTGATGATCTGACTCATCAAAAAAATCTGACTAGTGTAATAATAGCGTTCTAATAGTGTACTTCTTTTTTTGATGATCTGACTCTAGTTTTAGAAGTTATGGGCTATTCTGTTTTTTATTATGGGACGTGATCATCTCTTATTAGGTTGCTAGCTACCGCTGCAACCTGGATATCTGCCATGGTTTGTTCTTTTCTAGGTTTCAGCGATCTCTTCAGCCATAATTTCCGATGAAACTTAAATAATCCTTATTTATAAATAACTATACCGATCCTTTATATAACTCTTACTAGGTTACTAGCTACCGCTGCAAACCCGGATCATAGTAAGCTATATTGATCCTTTATGTAAAGTTGCCTATACAAGTTAGTATAAACAAGAGTTCGTTCTTTAGTATAACTTTTAATACAAGTACCGCTGCAATCCAGATTAAGTGAAAATTGAAAATCTTCTGGAAAACAGGTGCTATTTGTGTTGGATGGGCTACCCTTCTTCTTCTTTCTTCGGCTGCCAATTGTCGCCTTAGATCCGCTGCAACCCGTATTAACTGAAAATTGAAAATCTTCTGGAAAGACAGGTGCTTTTTCTGTTGGCTACCCTTCTTTTCTTTCTTGGGTTGCCCATTGTCCCCGTAGATCTCTTTCTAATGAAATAACTCCCTAGCCACTACAAGGCTTGTATCTCTTCTCATCTTGCCTATCAGGCGTTGCATGTCTTTCTCCATTTCTTGTCCTTTTTGGTAAATTCAACAAAAGAAAACTTTATTTTCCTTGTATCTGTAGTTCTTTAGAATTTGCTTCTTTTGCCTTGGCTTTTCTATTAGTGATTATGAAGAACATAACGACGAACATTTGTTTTTTTAACAGATGCTGATGTAGTATCAGGCTTCCGATGTTTTATAATAGTTTGAACGTTGGTTTTTGCAACGGCTTGTCTTTTGTCATTATGAAATACATATTGTCGAACCTTTGTTTTCTTAACAAAGGCTTGGTGAATATTGATGACCTCATCGATGGCAAAATCCCAAACCAAATCATCATCACTATCATTTTCGACTGTGAAACCGTATCTTCGCTGTTCATTTTCATTTTCCATTCGCTCTAATTGTCGTTTCGCATATTCTCTAACCGCCTGTGTCTTTGCTGATCATTTTCATTTTTGACGCGTTTTTGGATTTTGATTATTTCAGATACTTTAGCAATGGCCTTTTCTTTAGCTGCACGTATTGGTGTTGTCGCAACTGATGACCCAGCTTGTCGTTTGTCATTATGAAACAAATATCGTCGAACCTTTGTTTTCTTAACAAAGGCCTGGTAAATGTTAATGATGTCATCCATGTCAAAATCCCAAACCCAGTAGTAATCGCTATCATTAGCGACTGTGAAACCGTATCTTTGCTGTTCATTTTCATTTTACATACGCTCTAATTCTCGTTTTCGTTTATCTTCTAACCGCGTGTATCTTTGCTCTTCTTTTTCAATTTTCATACGCTCTAGTTGTCGTCTTCGCGTATCTTCTAACCGCGCGTGTCTTTGCTGTTCATTTTCATTTTTGACACATTTTTGGAATTTGATTACTTCAGACACTTTAGCAATGGCCTTTTCTTTAGCTGCCCGTATTGGTGTTATTGCAACTGATGGTCCAGGTTGTTGATTTTCACATCTTATCACGTTTGATAGTTTAGATGCTAACTGGCAACATTTGGAAACATACGTGGCTTATATAATAGGAATGACATCATAAAACTTCTTGATGCCATTACTTACATGATGTCATTGTAATTTTTACTACATGACTTCATTTTCAAAAACCAAAATTAGGGCTCTTAACGATTTTTCTAAGACTTCTGATCCATCTAGATCGCTTTCTATGTGAAAATATCCCAGGATACCAATTTTCCCGAAAAGATATGAAGCCGTTTTCGAGAAACAGAATAATTACACACACAACTATTACTCACATATAAAGATATTATATATATATATGTACATGGGCGCCCATAGGGGGGGGGGGCAGAGGAGGGATCCAGCCCCCACCCCCCTGGCTGAAAGATGCTGCCTTATATTTGTATTAATTTAAAAAACTGTTCCACCAAACCGGTTTTTCAAAGAAAAGTAAAGAGCTCAATGAAAAGTAAGCCAAAAATGGGCAGAAATAAAGTCAAATAATCTTCCGAGCCTAAAACTACCACAAATCATTATTAATAAATAAATGAAACTCAAAACGAACAAAAATTACAATAAATAGCCAAGTCAAACTAAAAACGAGTAAAAATTAACAGTAGTAGGGCTGGCAACCCACATGCCTTTTCAAGATCAGAACACAATTTAGGCTTTACTGAAAAAAAATAATGACGTGGATTATCAGTTTAATATAGATATAGTGATATTTATTCCTTGAAGTCTTAATTTTTTTATTTATTTAACTAAAAAAGGTGAAAACATTTAAGACGTATTTTGTTTTCAGTAGAGTGCAAATTATGTTCTGGTCTTGAGAAGGCATGGGGGCTACCAGCCCTACTAATGCTAATTTTTGCTCGTTTTGTGTTTGACCCGGCTATTTATTCTAATTTCTGTTCGTTTCGAGTTTCATTTATTTATTGATAGTGATTTGTGGTAGATTTACGCTTGGAAGATTACTTGACTTTATTTCTGCCCATTTTTGGCTTAATTGAGCTCTTTATTTTTCTTTGAAAAACTTTTTTTGAGGCAAAAGATTTTTAAATTAATTTCCATTCATTTTTATTGACATAGTCTTTTTCATGAAAAAAAAATTATATCTTTTCGGTTTTTTTTCTAGATGAATCCAGTTTGGCTTGCTATTTGTTTGTTCGGAGAAACTTTTTCAACAATTTTTAATCATGACACAAATAGTATTTTTTAATTTAATTTTATACCTCATCAAGTTGACCTGAAAAATAAACTTAATATCACTCCCAAAAGATTCTATCTAGCCTATTTGGCCATCTGGATGTACTTACACTCTTTTGACAAATTTTAACTGTAAGAGCAGAAGTAGTAACATTAGTAGCCCTGAAAGTTTCATACTCTTACCCCCAGTTATTCTTGATATAATTCTGAAGGGTCTTATTGGCAACCGTAAATACAATGCCTTTTGATTTAGGTTTAAAGTAGCATTTAGTTTTATAGCATAATGGGCCAATTGCATAATTGTTGGGGGGTTGGCATGCCCAATATGCCTAAAGACATAGTTGCTGGACTATTTTAATATGTTGAACAAAATGGTTGTCTAAAATTTTTAAATGTTTCAAAATTTTTAATTTTTAAATATCTACTTTAAATGTTTCAATGACATTTCTAGCTATTATTGAGTGGCACTGCCTATGATATTGCTTATCAGCCATTTTAAGTCCTGCATGCGTACAGTTTTTTTTTTTTTGTTTAATTGGAACTTCCCCTAAACGTTCCATAAAAGTTTACCTTAATACTCTAAGCATCAATATTTACAGTAACTGTAATGGTAGTATTAAAAGTATACACATATTGCCTTCTGGCTAGTTCAAGATCCCCCACAACTTACTCTTACATATCTAACTTAATAACATAAGCGGTTCTTGAGATATTGATTTGTCACCAATTTGAAAGTCCCCATGCTCATAGTTTGTTTTGATTTAGTTCAAATTCCGCCTAATTATTCCTGATATTTGATGGCTGAAGACATTGTTATATGCTCTTTGGACTATTGGTAACAAAATGGCTATCTTGCAATTTTGATTGAATGTGTTTGGGGAAGAGGATGTCAGGGGGGGGTCTATTTTCCCTCCATAACATTTGATGCTTAAAATGAAACTAGAACTATACATTTCCAATCAAATGAGTCTCTTCTAAAATTCACAAGACTGCCCCTTCCATAGGAACCTTACATGCCCCCGGGGCACAACTTACAACCCTATCCCCCAAACTCTTGGGGATTGTGTCAACCCCGAAGGTCTTGTTATATGATCTTTGGACTGTTGTTGAACAAATGCCTATCTCCAAATTTCTATCGGATGCATTTTGGGGAAATATGACGTGTGGGGGGGATGTATAGCTGCCCATCGATAAATTTGGCTCTTTACAACCATTTATTACATAATTTACAATTTACAACCATTGCCCTGAGGGCTGTGTGTGTGTGGAGGGGGGGGGGGTGTCTCATCCTCAAAGACATAATTTTCGGACTTTTAAACTACGTCAGACAAAACAGTTATCTTGAAATTTTGATTGGATATGTTCGGGGAAATGATGGGCATGGGGGGGGGCTAGTTGCCCTTCAATTACTTTTTACTATGGAAGGGGGCACTAGCCCTTTCAATTTCCAACCGAATGAGCCCTTTTCGATGTTTCTATGACAACAAATGGCCATCTTAGAATTTATATCATATACATTTTGGGAAAATACGACATGTGAGCGTGTGTTTGTGGGGGGGGGGGGTATCTGCCCACTGATCACTTTGGCACTATAACTTCTGATTACCAATCCAATGAGTCCTCTCCGAATTTTATACGACCACCCTTTCTATAAGAACCTTATATGCCCCCAGGGCGTAACTTACAACCCTTGCCCTGAGGGCTATGGGGGGGGGGGTCATCCTCAAAGACATAATTTCTGGATCTACGCTGCACAAAATGGATATCTCAAAATATTGATTAGATGTGCTTGGGGAAGTGATTGGTGGGGGGAGCTGGTTGACCTCCAATCACTTTTGACTGTTAAAAAACCACTCGAACTTCTGATTGCCAATCCAATGAGTCCCCTCCGTGGTTTATATGACTACCCTTTCTATAAAACCTTATATGCCCCAAAAGCATAACTTACAACCCTTGCCCTGAGGGTTGTGGGGAGGGGGTTTTCAACCTCAAAGTCATAATTCCCGGATCTTTGAACTACGTTGAACAAAATGGCTATTTCAAAATTTTGATTGGGTGTATTTGGGGAAATTATTGGTGGGGGGGCCTCCGATCACTTTCGACTATTACAAACGGAACTAGCCCTCTCGATTTCTAATGAGCTTTTTTTGAAGTTTCTACAGTGTTTCTTTCTATAAGAAGTGCCCTGGTCTTCAAAAACCATTTAAAAAATATAAAAAAAATTATATTAATTAAAAAAAAAAAATTAAAAAAAATAAAAAAATTTAAAAAATTGTACCCTCTTAATCTTTACTTAGGCATCGCTATTGCGCTGCCTATGATATTTTTGTTTTGAGATTTCTATTATACAGCAAAAACTTAATATAAAAATTAATTAAAATAAAACTATAAATATATAAATAAAGAAATAAAAAAACATTGTACCCTCTTAATCTTTACTTAGGCATCGCTATTGCGCTGCCTATGATATTTTTGTTTTGAGATTTCTATTATACAGCAAAAAAAAAAAAAAAAAAAAAAAAAAATACATTGTACCCTCTTAATCTTTACTTAGGCATCGCTATTGCGCTGCCTATGATATTTTTGTTTTGAGATTTCTATTATACAGCATTGGAAATGCCGATTAGACCAGGTAAGCCTCCTCCCTTAAAATTTAGCTTATGGGCCTCCATGTATATATATATATATATATATATATATATATATATATATATATATATATATATATATATATATATATATATATATATATATATATATATATATATATATATATATATATATATATATATATATATATATATATAATATATATATATATATATATATATATATATATTGCGATATCGTGCTCACGAAGGATTCCTTAGTCGCGGTTTCGGATCCCCAAGATAGAAAACAAATATCTATATGCATGTAGTTTCTTCAAGATCATGATGTCAACTAACGATTTTTGCTGTTCACAGGAAGATATGAGTAATTAACTGGAAGAATCACTCGTATACCGTAATTTCACTGAGAAAAATTTCGATAACCATGCGCAAATCGTCAGATGCATTATGAATCAGATTAAGATGAATATGTCTGTAGGGTTTACTTGTCGCTTTATTGTATGCCAAAAGTAGGAATTTAGTAACACCGGGATAAATCTGTTTCCTTAGAGTCAGTAGCGAACTTGAGTCACAAACGACTATGTAAATAATTTAGTACGTGCAATTCAAAGCTAGTGTTCCCATACACTTGTTCCGTTGAAACAGGTTGCCTAGCACGACAGTTATGGAATTTTTCTTTCTCTGGTGAGAGCACACTTGTAAACAACTGTAATTTGGCATGTGACCCTTGTTTTATTGATTTAGCTAAATTATTATTTGACTGTATTTCCGCTCGTCTTGGGTTTAATAAAGCTCTTTACTTTGAAAAATTTCTTTTGTGGAATTTTTTTCTAATTAATAAAAATAAAAAATGATGTTCAAAATGGCAGTACTGATATCCTAAGGTATCTTTCTGTTGAAAAAAAAAAGTAATCAGTAACATAAGTGACCTTGAGACTGAAGTGGATTACTTTTAAGATTGATCCAGGTCTATTCGCATAGCTTGAATGATGAGAACATGAGCATCCATAAGCTGAATTTTCGGGGGGGGGGGGGTTACCTGGTTTAATCGGCACTTCAAATGTTGTATAATAGAAATCACAAAACAAAAATCTAAAAATATATGGCAGCGTCATTCAGCCAAGGGGACGGTTGGCGCCCCTGCCCCCCCCTCCTTATGGGCGCCAAGCGATGAGAATTGGTATCCTGATAAGTCGGATGACTAATCCTCTGGCTTAGGTAACTTGCGTGTAACAAAGCAAAGGATTGTCAAAAAAGTCAAACCGTGACTTTTAATAGACATTAGTATAGTTTTAATTTAAATCAAATGTTTAACGTGCCTCTACATGTTCTCAAAATGTTTAGTTTTATCTGAATAAAATGCCTGTTTAATTTAACTTTTCTCACTAAGCGGAGTTCAAGGTGATAGTTTTGTTCAGTTACATGGCTGGTTCTGTCAAACTGAATTGACAGTTCGACTGAATGGATCAACGGAATCAGTTCGTCTCAAAAGGTTCCAGTTCATTAAACAGAGTTTAACAAGAAAATTTCCCTCAGTTTTACAAGTCTTTAACAGCCTTAGTGCAAAAACTATCTTAATGACTATTAGTAAAATCATAAGTAATGTATTACAACCGATTGTTCATGGGTTTTTTTACTTCAAAATTTATGTTATATCCTCTATATTTATTTTGAAAAGTTATTGCTTAAAAATTACTCAATTATTACCAAAACCTATCATGAATTATCTTGGCAGATCTGTCCAAAGCTCTCTTTTTTACTTTTATAATATATTCTAGCTCTTATTTTAGATAAGAATCGAAGGAAACGTACAAAAAATGGCAGTTGAAGAATGTGCAGATTACTTTCATTCTAGACCGAAAAGCAGTCAAATCGCTGCTTGTGTTAGTCCCCAATCGGAGGTGATACCATCAAGACAATTCCTTATCGACAGGGAACAGGAACTATTGAATAAATATGCTCATGACCAAGTACCTAAGCCGGAAAAATGGTAAGCTGGATATGGGTCATTTCAAACGTAGTATCATTTAACTGAACTGACCCCGAAAAATTATAGCCTACCTCGTGTCTTTTGTTGAACAAAACCGATGTATTCGGTAAAAAACTTTATTTAAATAACTTCAAAGAGGGGAATGTAACAGAAGTAATTTTCTCCTTCCCCCCATCAAATACTGTTTAAATGGATCATCTCTCCCTAGGGAAAATTGGCATGGCCAGAACTTTACTATATGTTTGCTTTTAACCCTCCCTCGAGAATATTTTGGGATATATCCCCTTCCCATACTTTCATATGCTAATCATACTCATGAAATGAATGAGCTGCAGATAAACGTCATTGCTTTTTCAGGATTCCCTTCCTCTCTGTAATAACTTTTACCTATTCTGCTGTCGACTCTTTTTCTAGCCGTTAGCTTTTTGAACCGTTAACACACTTCAGATCCCCTATCAATTTTAATCAAAATTGCTTCAGAAGCTCTTTCTGGTGCAGGAAAAATTCGCTTACGTTCCCTTTGTCTTTGAGAATGTCAGCCAACACTGAGACTCGCGAAATGACATTTGTGGTATCGAACGTTCTTAACATCACATATGGCTATATTTTCCAAACTGCTTCTGTATACACGCTATTTTACGTTCTCTACTTGCCATAATCTCTCTCTGTCTCTCTGTCTCTCTGTCTCTCTGTCTCTCTCTCTCTCTCTCTCTCTCTCTCTCTCTCTCTCTCTCTCTCTCTCTCTCTCTCTCTCTCTCTCTCTCTCTCTCTCTCTCTCTCTCTCTCTCTTCTCTTTATATATATATATAAATATATATATATATATATATATATATATATAAATTCGTATTTTAACCATGACCCATAAAGGCTTTTAGTATTAACAAATGTTATATCAGATTATTAGATATCGATTTTTATTTTCAGGGGTGGTTTCTTAGTCGTCCCCACATCATTTGAGTTTTGGCAAGGTCAAACGACAAGAATGCATGATCGTATCCGGTTTAGACTAAAGAAAGACGAAGAAATATGCGATAATGTCCTTGTTCATGAAGGAGAGGATGGATGGGTCTATGAACGTTTGGCACCATAAGCTCAACTATCAACAGTGGAATAATTCCAGTATGTGGCGGACGTATATTTCTTGTTTTCATGGTTAACTGGCGAACATTTCAAGTGTATACCAGTGACGTGTTTTTTTTTTCCTGTTTCGTTTCGTTTTTGAATTTGGTTTTCTTTGAAGTAGTTAAATATTGTTTAAGCGCTGAGTTTTCTTCCTGATTTTCAACCATTCATTTTTAGATTTCTTGTAGTTTATTAAAACGATATGGCAACTAACATTACTCCTCGCACTATTGAACTGAGATTCTTTTTTAGTATTTTGTGAAACATACCTCTTCTTTTCAATTCCTTTTGTAAACAAATGATGAGAGCCAAAAGTGCATGACTCCAAACAAGTGCGTCCAAAGTGCTTAAAGAAGAATATTAGATAACAGGATAGGACACTTATCAATCATTGTCCATTTTGAATTATTTTAATCATGGACTGAATATTAATTTTACTAGCCCTCGTCATTTATTGCTTGAATCTTACTATTGTCATAATTAGGGATTATGTAATTTAGATAATTTGGGACAGCTCCAGGAAAGAAAACAGGAACTTATATCTGGAGCGGGGGCATGATTGGCAATGCATTCCTGCCCCCCTCCCACACCTCCAAAAAAGGGGGGTGGAATAATACAAAATGTAAGAAAACCATATTAATGTTTATCCTTTTAACTTATCGCTTGTTGTGATTGTAATTGAATCTAACTAGAATAAGGATTCCTCCCCTACCACCTTTTACTCCCCTTAGAGCTAAACACTGTAGATTTTTAATTTTAATATTAAAAAAAAGGTAATAAAGTTTCCAGAAGAAACAAAAATATTTTTTTCGATATATATATATATATATATTTGTAACGATGAATTTTGTCTTCAAACTATTCATACTAGTGAACTGTATGTCAAAAATTACTCTTGTTAATGATTGAATAAGAAAAAAAAATCAACTGAAAATAAGGAGCCACATTAAAACTCAAATGAAAAGAACTGCGAACTTGCCTGATATGTTTGTTCATTGATCGGATGGTGTAGTCGGGATTAAGCCATTAATGAGAAGTCAAGGAGATCGAGAGCGATCCGGTCAAAATTAAAAATTTGGTCAAAGTGACAAGAGACTTGAAAAACTAATTAGAGTAAAGCCAAGACAAATTGTCTCTGTGAGAGGCAAAGCAGGCATAACTTTTTCAGGGTAGTATAAAAATGATTAATTTTACTTTTTTATGATAGTCTATCATGCAAAGGCAGAACTTTCGAGAGGGACTAAACTTTTATTGGCCCCTTGTTCGCCTATGAGTCCAAGCAAATTCAGTCCCCGCTTTTTGCATACAAGTCCAGTCGACACTGTTCGTCATGAGTCAAACCAAAAATCTCGATCATCCCTTAGTTTTATGGCTATCTACCTTAGTTCTGCCCTAGGATGGATGGATGATAGACTATCTATCAACAAGTGAAAATGACATCATTTTTATTCAATCCTGAAAACTGGTTGGGCCAGCTTTGCTTCTCACTCAGATTATCTGTCTTGGCTTTGTCTCTAATTGGCAAGTGGCCTGATGGCAACTTGGATTTTAATTCAAAAATCAAGAGTGTGTGTGTGTGTATGAGTGAGTGTATGTGTAGAGCCTCTAAATATCTTAGAAAAAAATTATTTACTGCCACTATATATCTAGGAGTTTGATTTAAGAATCCCTCGAAGAACCTCATCATTGCCACTGTTAAAGGAATCTTCCCTTAAACTCATTAGTTTACTGCACCTAAAAAGAAAATATCTCAATCCATCCCAAAAAATAACACACAGTGACCAGGTTCGTAGTCCATTCGGAAAGTGAAGTACTTCCAATTTGTTACTAGTGATAAACAGTTGATACACACATGAATCCAAATTCTAATATGCTTAACTTGCAATTTTAACTTAAAACAATATCCTTCATCAAAACTCTCTTTAATTCTTCTATAGAAAAATAATCTAGTCCAAGAACTCGTATCTATAGCCCAGTTCTGGGTCTCTTGGTCTTTCAGCCTAGTTTTTAAATCCCTAAGCAAAACATCTTCACTTTCTACAGTACCTTGACAATTATTATTGTATATTAACTTTTCGAAGTTTGCTAGTTAGTTTTCATTCTTACTTCAGTATATCAAATATAATAGTTTTAGTCACATGAACCAACATTTCAGAGCCCGTTGTTTTTTATCTAACTGAAGATATCTCTGACCAGTGATAATATTTGCGCCATATATATCGGTTGAATAACGTAACGAGCAACTAATGGCTCAAGGCTACAGACCCAGCTCCATTCCCTCTCTTCAACCTCGGCCGAGTCCATCTTGAAATGGAATATTGGCTACATGACCAATTTGATCTCGCTTCTCCAACAATATTGTTCATTCCTATGCAGCATAATTATGTATAACCTACTACGCTCACCAAGCAGCACTCAGTTAATATTAGCTCCAAGTCTTTTCAAGAAAAAAAGAAGATGATATGAGTACTTGACCAATACTACTAAGACTTGATAGGCTTATCAAAAGCTTGACTGTAATTAGAAATAAAATCACTGGTGGACGTTTATCATAGCTACATTTGTTCGTTCTGTCTTCGTAGTAATTCTTAAGTTCATTTACCAGGGTAAACAAAATTAGCGTAGCAGGAGGGTGAAACCTGTCCTAAGTTCAACAGCAATACTAGAAAACAGATTTCTACACTTCCTTATCTAAAGTAAAGTATTAAAAAAATTCCGAAAAATAAGCTTCGATAAAATCGAAAAACCCTTTTCTTTATGAAAAATAATAGGATTTATAAAAGTATAGACTTGGGACAATGTCAAGGAATGATTGATAAAAAAAAATGAAAGGAAAATTCTTCTTGATTTGGCATACGCTTCAGAGCTTCACAACGTCGTCGTTTTTAAGGTCTAAAGGAAAAATAAAATGTATTACTAAACTTTATATTTATGTTAAAAAGTAGCATTTTTGTGCGATAGCTAAACTTGTTGATTGCGACCGTTAGTAGAAGTAACAGACAAATCTGGAAAATATGTTGCCAAATACGGGAAGTGCAAGTGAAATGGATTAGAGTTACTGTGCATAATAACAAGGCTGAGTGGAGATGACTTGTAATTATTTCCAAAACAAGGAAAATTATTGACAGGATTAAAAGGAGATAGATTTGGATCCAAAAATTCGCTAGTATATGAGATAATTTGTATATCTGATTACCAACCCCACTGGATCTGTAGGAGAGATGTATTAGCCATCACCATGAAGCAACTATGGGTGAATTGCTTTCCTGTG
The DNA here is from genome assembly GCF_049724085.1 of Artemia sp. Qi Xiang Cuo. Taxonomy (NCBI): domain Eukaryota; kingdom Metazoa; phylum Arthropoda; class Branchiopoda; order Anostraca; family Artemiidae; genus Artemia; species Artemia sp. Qi Xiang Cuo. The sequence continues at coordinate 51,093,181 of NC_142794.1, forward strand.
GCAGGTCTCGAGCTAAATCAAGAGCATCCTTAAAAAGTTAAAACAAAATCCCTGCTTATTATAAACAAGCCATCAAACTGAAAGAGGGTCACTACACAATGATGGTATAAATCACAGTATACAAATATTAGACAGTATGATCGTCCCCTATCTCACCCATTATAAAAAACCCGGACCGAGGTGCCAATGTTCCGGAGAACGTAAAAACATAAGCGACATTAGATCTTTTCGCGGGTATACAAGTCAGATTTCTCTTGAACGCGAAACTTGGCTTCAACGTAGTTTATAGGAATTACAAGTAGGTTTCTAAGTCTCGAATTGGTTTCAAAGGCATTTTGAGAAAGTTTCTGCCAAAATACGTACATGTTCCAGGGTAATTGGATCGCTGATGGCAGATCAAATGAGAGGAGCTGTTTGCTCGCACCGAGAATGAAGAGCCAGAAATCATCTGCGGTGAACTTACTACTAATTATCTTTATACAGTGGTATAAACTGACCACCAGCAGCTTGGTAAGAATAAGTTTACTTTCAGGATTACCCCTGTTTAGAATAACAATTCAAAAGAGCAAACTAGATCGAACTCAACCCCAATAGTATCTTATATTTTAGGATATTTTATATACTTCCCTACTACATTGACTTTCCATCACACAGATAAAAAAGAAAATTTCTGAAATAGGGAATCCAAATATAATTAATAAAAATTAACAATATTGCGCCTGAATAAATCTTATTGGAGAAAAGTCTAAGACTTGCCTGATTCTTTTTCTTCTTTTTTACGTTCATTTATAGTTTTAATTATGTTCGTTTTGGTTTTGTTCACTATCACAAAAATCCCCATTTCAGACGTTTTCCTTTCCCATTTGGGAAATAGAAGACTACTTCTCTGAAAAATTTATACAGTCCTATAAGCAAATAAAAGAAAATAAAAAAATATGCAATGGCAATAGGCAGAGCCATTTTCCACGATTTTATATACTACTAACTTCCTTGTTTTCCCCCAGATTTTTAAAACATTTTCAAACTAACCTGTCTTCACTCTGCCCGATATTTGTCAGATCTACCGGATCTTGCAATACAGGTTTTTATTCTTTTTGCAGTTCATGCTGTTTCTACCTATCCGATAGTAGGCTCTCATTGATTTTGACATCAGAAAAAAAATTTGAAAAGTGCAGAAGAAGTCGATCAAATAATTAATTGTCCCTATACGAAAAAATAGTTGATTTCAACCCCATATATTAATCTTCAAACCAACAAAATAAGAAACTATTGTAAAACTAATTCACAGCCAAATTTCAGATAAAAATATCAAATATCGAAGGCACATAAAAATCACAACATTAGGAAATATATTGAAACCAGGTCACTAAGCCTTGAAAATGTGTCAAACCAAATGCCAATAGCTTAACTTACATGTGGTTTAACAGCTGGAGTTCTCGGATAAACCAGAAATAAGCTCAGTTGAAATGTTGCTATCATGCAGCCGATCAAATTTGGTAACTATAAAAAGAGCATTTAGAAAGTTAGTATGAAAACAATAACCAAACTAGCTCTACTACAATTACAAAATTTATTATTTTAATGTTATTTATATTTAGAGATTAAAATTGGTCAATTAAACAAACAATTATTGCTGAAGTCGAAATTGTTGGCACCAAGTCTTCCGTATTTTTTTTTTTTTTTAGAAATCATGCTGCATTTAAACTCCATCAATACTTCGGGAGCAGGTATGCAAAAAATTCCAAAACGGCCAGTAGCAGAACTCGACGAAATTCCAAAAAATTCGGGGATAGTAACATTTTCTAACAAAATATGCCAACAAATTTGACTAGGCCATGACAACTGCCCAGCAGCATGGCTACCGTGCTACCCTATGTTTTCCGTACCGGTTCGAGAATAACAGTTTCTAGAAGCTAGTATATTGTTTTTTGCTTATTATGTTAATCGTATTTAGCAGCTAAATTAAAAAATTGAATAGGTCTGAAAACGTTCAGCCCCATTCAATTTCAACTCAGGAATGAAATGGATTTTTACTTCCCATTCTTATTTTACGTACGATTACCCTATTCAATAATTTTTTTTCCCGCATCAAAACCACGATTTCAACGCATCTTACTTGATCTTCTTTTTTTTTGCACTGATTAATGTGGGGAAAGAATACCACCTTTCTCAAAAATACAGTGACTTCGCGTGAAATAAAAACAAACATATAAAGATGCATTAAAATAAAGAATACGATAAACACTCCAATTATAACTCAAAAAATACTAATTCTAAAGCTCATACTATTAACAGAGATTTTGCAAAACGGTGACAAAACTGGCAAAAGTTTTTTCTTTGACTTGTTGTAAAATGAAAATTCTTCTTGACCTGTTCTGGTCGTCTCTATGAATATGTTCCACGACCAGCACTGATTGGTGCAATACTCATATATCGCGTACAAACGATAGTATTATGACGACACGCAAAATTTCCAAATATAACAGAATATAAGGATGATGACTAAAACCATGTTAATTCAAACATACAATATTGTGTGGAACGACAGTAATCGCACACAGGAATTCTATTCCATACTTCCCTCCAGGGTCGTACCCAGAACGGGAAGGGGCAAAATTGAGAACTGAACCCAACCACCGCAAATTATATTTTATGGATATCATCCATCGAACAGTAAATCATAGTGGGAAGGATGGCTCAACCATGTTAGAGCTCACAAATAAGGGGATAAGTGTATGATTGTCTTCCTTCTTATTTACCGAAGCCAGTCTTTATTGTTTCTATAAAAAAAAAAAAAAAACTGCAAAGACCAGATTAATCTGAAGAGTTAAATCAGCTAGCCCATATCAGATAAATCCTTTTCTTAGAATCTAAATTTAGATGGTCAATAGTTTAATCTACTCTAAAGCAGCATTTTCATTCGCAAAATTTTAAAACACAGCTAACCACACTTTACACAAACGACAAAAACTACTACTAGATTACGAATAAGACAAGATTAAATATTGAATTCAATTCTTTTGTATTAAACCTTTGAGTTAAACAGATGCAATTTGATGTAATAACCTAACAATTGAGTGGTTAGCCATTCTTAATTACTAATGCATGTTTATATGCCCTGATTTATAGTTACATTCCGACACATACACGACAATCCATATTTAGCAAAACAAAAACCACCACAAGTATTATTATTTACGTGGCCGTTGGTATTAATGCCTCACCTTTTTTGGCGTATCCAACAAGTAGAAAAACGGTCAAACTTTTTTATGCAGCACAGCAAAGGGAATACAACAGTGGACTTTTTTAAATAGATAAAGGGCTTAAAAGAAACTTGTACTTTTTGTATGTAGATTTAAAAAGTCTCCCAGTACATATGTACTGAGTTGGATTTATATTAATATATACATCAAATTTACCTGAACAACCGAGTCCCCGATGCATACACCATAGAGGTACCACTGACCAGTAACTAGTGCCGTAAGTAGAATAAGAGGAAATGGTAATGGTGCCGTGTTCTTCATTCTTACAACATCTCTCTGAAAGAATTTATGTATAGTAAATACAAGTAATTTTGAGGACGAAAGATCAATGGTTATTCGTTTCTTTTTCTTTCTTTCTTTTTTTAAACAACAAAGAAGAATGCGAAACGATACAGGAAAAAAGGTTAAGAGCTTGAAAAATTATGATTACTTTCTAATACGTATATATATATATATATATATATATATATATATATATATATATATATATATATATATATATATATATATCCAGCACTCGGCAGGCTTCTATATATGGACTCTTACTGTTGCTTGTCTTCTAAACGCAGATAATTTGACCCTTTTCTTGATGTCACGATGTCCGAATGGATCTTAAATTAGAACTAGTGCCTATGTAAAATTACGTTTTTTTTTTACTGGACCTTTAACTTTTGCCTCGGCTTGTCTTTCGTCATTATGAAAGAACATATCGCCGAACCTTTGTTTCTTTCAGTTGTTCAGGTGGTGGGACGAAAACTTCTTTTTCTTCCAACGATATATCTAGTCAAGGTTTTTTATTTTCAAAGGTATGGTAGGTACTGATGACCACCTTTGTTTCTTTTAATTGTTCAGGTAATGGGACAAAAACTTTTTTTTGCCTCGGCTTGTCTTTCGTCATTATGAAAGACCTATCGCCGAACCTTTGTTTCTTTAAGTTGTTCAAGTGGTGGGACAAAAACTTCTTTTTCTTCCAACGATATATCTAGTCCAGGTTTTTGATTTTCAAAGGTATGGTAGGTATTGATGACCACCTTTGTTTCTTTTAATTGTTCAGGTAATGGGACAAGAACTTTTTTTTGACTCGGCTTGTCTTTTGCCATTAAGAAAGACCTATCGCCGATCCTTTCTTTCTTTTAATTGTTCAGGTGGTGGGACAAAAGCAACTTTTTCTTCCAACGATTTATTTAGTCCAGGTTTTTGATTGTCAAAGGTATGGTAGGCATTGATGACCGCCTTTGTTCTTTTAATTGTTCAGGTGGTGGGAAAAAACTTCTTCTTTTGTCTCGGCTTGTCTTTTGTCATTATGAAAGACCTATCGCCGAACCTTCGTTTCTTTCAATGGTTCAGGTGGCGGGACAAAAATTCATTTTTCTTCCGAAGATTTATCTAGTCCATGTTTTTGATTTTCGAACGTATGGTAGGTATTGATGACCTTACCCATGTCAAAATCCAAAACCCAATCATCAGCGCCACCATTTTCAACTTAGACACATTTTGATTCTCGCTGTCCGGGTTTATCTTCATTGACTCGCTCACAGGTTCGCTGTCGCAGGTCTTCTAACCACGTGTCTTTGCTCTTCGTTTTCATTTTTGACACGCCACCGCTTTTCTTCTAACCACATGTGTCTTTGCTCTTTATTTTCATTTTGAAACGCTCTAATTGTCGTTTTCGCATATCTTGTAACCGCCCGTGTCATTGCTCTTCATTTTCATTTTTTACACGTTTTTGGATTTTGATTACTTCAGAAAATTTAGCAATATCCTTTTCTTTAACTCCCCGTACTGGCATTTTCCACAATTGATGGTCCAGGATGTCGATTTTCACATCTGATCACGTTTGACAGTTCAGGTGTAGGTTTAAAAGAATCACCATTTATAGTAACTATAACAGCAAGTTTTCGTTTTTTTGGGGCCTTCCATAGTACATGAGTCATTTGCAAAAACCAAAATTAAGTCTCTTAACGAATTTTCTCAGACTTCTGACCTATCTAGATCGTTTTTTCATGCGAGAATGTCCCAAGATACCAATTTTCACGGAAAAATAAGGAGCCGATTTCGAGAAAAATACATAAATACATATACAATTATTGCTCGTTTATAAAGATAGTATATATATATACATACATATATATATATATATATATATATATATATATATATATATATATATATATATATATATATATATATATATATATATATATATATATATATATATATATATATAGGCTGCGAAAGGCTCTCAAAGGCTGATTTAACGTATTTCTTCCTTAATACCGTTTTAAATCATTTTCTTATGGGTCGCACCGTTTCAAATCCATATTTTGTAATGTAGATAATTAGCAGGAGTACACTCGCTATCGGGTTGTAAAAAACAAAACAGTAGAAAGGTGACTTACAAGGGATGCCAATGGAGAAGCACAGAAAAACAGTGTTGTCAAGCAGCATACCGCTCCAAGTCGAAACTTCGCAACATCCACTTTAGGCTCAATACTACAGTAGTAAATTACACCAAAGAGAATTGCAAGTATCGTTCCCAATTGACGGTGAAATGTTGCCTAAAATTGAAAAAAATAATATTTATGACAATAAATCACTATTTACTATATGATGTTTGTGTTAGTTGAAAAGAAAAATTAGCAAAGAGACATAAGAAATGATGAATAACAAAAACGGCGGAGGTGAGCAAAGCGCCTCTCCTTCTATTTTCTCCGTTTCACTATTTAAGACGCAACCTGAACGTTTTCTTGCGTGCAGCTACGTATAGAAAATTACCAAGTTTGTGTTCGCGTCACAAAATTTTTTCAAATTTCACAACAAAAAGAAAACGCTCATGTAAGCCAACAGTGAAGCGGTTTTCTACTTTTCAAGTCCTCTTGAATCCAGTCAAATTTCGTCTCTTATTCCTGTTTTGATATTTTGTTTCGTAATCAAGGCTTACTTAAATACGAAAAAAGTTTAAAATCACTTAAAGCACTGCATCAATACCCATACCATTTTGGCCACAGTTTATAGAATTATCCAGTAAGTTTATCGCAGATCATTTCTGGTCTTCATTCTCGATACGAATAAAAAGCTCCTCCCACTTATTTCTGCATTAGCGGGTTAGTCTGTTTCCGTCAATCAATGAGAAATGGTTACAAAGTGCATTATTCGTAATAGCGGGTTTCCACTTGTTTCTTGTCCAAGAGAAATCTGACTTGTCTACCCGTGAAAAGATCTAATGCCGCTTATGTTTATATCTGCAAAAACGTTCTCTGGAGCACTCGCACCTTGGTCCGGGTTTTTATAATGGGTGAGATAGGGTATGATCATACTGCTAATTCTATAAACTGTGATTTTGACTAATAAAATGTATAAATACTGCAGAACTATGGACAATTAAGGATGTATATAACCATCCAGTTCAAAACAACCTGACTTAATTGTTAGTATACTGCTGCCTTGGGACAATTAGGTAAGAGATAATTTTCTTGCCTACCCACAGCACTTGATTTCCACATAAGTTAGGCGCAACTGAAGCTGAGGTACCTCTAATCTGAAAAGGTCTCACAGGGAAAAAAGATCCAAATAAGTTTTAAAGCTAAATTTTAGAAAATAATTCGCAGTTTTAAGAGATTTGGCTTTGCATCTGAGTAGACTTTTCAACAAATCTTTAAAATCTTTAAGCCAATCGGCTTGTCCAAGTGGTTGACTACTTTGCTATATTTATTCAGACGTAGACTCTAGCAATTGTTTACTGAAAAACTCAGCACCGGACTACAGAAAAAATCTTTTAATGTGGCTAGTTACTGATGTCCCCCAAAGATACAGCCTAGACTAAGTAAGCTTGGATTAAAATTTAATTATTAAATCTCAAGTAATTAACACGGAAATATTGATTGGGTCTTTTAATATTAAATTGCTATAAATTGGGCTTAATGAAATATCTCCAGTGTCTCTACTTATAGCCAAATTTCTGTTTATATATTTTTTTTTATCTCAATTACCTCTTTAAAAGATTGCGCTAGACCATTTACAGTAGATATTAAAGTTGCTTCCTCATAAAATGCCAGATGTGTAGGATTTTTACAGATATGCAGGGCCAAGGTGGAATCAAAGTTGTCATTTTTGAACCTATCCATGGGCAACAGTACCCCTATATAGGAAATCATAGGCCTATCCATGGGCACTGTTTTGCATCCTCATTTGCCAAATTTTTACATGGGTTTCATAGAACAATCTGCTTTGAATATTTTCCCCTTAAAACACACTTTCTGGTTTCGTTTCGTTAGTAGTATGTACATAATGAATTTACTTGCCTGTAATAGGAATTCCCATGTTATTTGCTTGCCTGTATAGGACCATGCTATTTGCTTGCCTGTATAGCAATCTCCATGGGGTTACTGACTTACCAAGGCCAACAGACAGGTTTCTGGTGGGTATAGTTTGGTTTGGTGGGTATTAGTCTGGTTTGGTGGGTATAGTCTGGTTTGAGGGGGATAATCTGGTTTGTTGGGTATAGTCTGGTTTGGTGGGTATAGTCTGGTTTGATGGGTTGAATAAAATATTTTTGGAGCATGTACTTGACGATGAATAAAAGGGTTAAGGTGATTAGCAATTACGAGCGAGGATTCCCCCATTGGTTCCTGCCAGTAGGCTACGCATATCAAGTTGAAAATTTGATAGAATAAGGTATTTGAGGTGGAATATTAATGTTTTGAATAATAGGAGTGTGATTGAGTCTAATTAGTGATTAAATAATTTTTTAAAATGAAATCTCTGAATAAAATGTTTTTTGGGGGAGATGGGTTGATTGTGTACTGTATAATACAAACTGATGTTTGAAGAGTGTTGTCAATTTAAAATAGTTTAGAAATAAAAAAATTTAACAAGAAATGGCTGAAAAGTGTTTTGGGGGAGATGGGGTGATTGTGTACTGCATAATACACATGTGATGTTTGGACAGTGTTGTCAATTTAAAATAGTTTAACGTTCCCTCCTTCCCCCATTTCTGAGGGCACGGGAGAGGGGGTCAATTTTGGAGGGAAAACCAAAAATACTCAGAATCTAAAATAATTGGTATCTGCCTCATGGGTATGGCTCAGAGGCCCTCCTGGCCCCCATTTCTGTGGGCCGGGGTGGGGGGGTCAATTTTGGAGGGAAAATCAAAAATACTCAGAATCAAAAATAAATGGGATCTGCCTCAAGGGCAAGGCTCAGAGGCCCCTCCTTCCCCCATTTCTGAGGGCAGGGGGGGGTCAATTTTGGAGGGAAAACCAAAAATACTCAGAATCGAAAATAAAAGGGATCTGCCTCAAGGGGAAGGCTCAGAAGCCCTTCGTTCCCCCATTTCTGAGGGAAGGGGAGGGAGGGAGTCAATTTTGGGAGGGAAATCCAAAAATACTCAGAATCGAAAATAAATGAGATCTGTCTCAAGGGGAAGGCTCAGAGGCCCTTCGTTCCCCCATTTCGGAGGGCAGGGGAGGAGGGGGTCAATTTGGGAGGGAAAAACAAAAATGCTCATAATCAAAAATAAATGGGATCTGCCTCAAGGGCAAGGCTCAGAGGCCCCCCCATTTTTTTAAAATAATTTTTGAATTTTTTTAACATGGCATTTTTTTTTAACTTTTTTACGTATCTTAAAATGACATGAAATATGCTTACAGCTCTACCAATCGTACTCTGTGCTTGTTAATAGACACGACGTGGCTTTCCCACTGGTACCCTTTTGCAGGTAATTGACACTACATAGTTCATTGCATGCATTAAATCAGTATTTTTTACGCAGTGGAAGCATTAACCTACAATTCATATCTGTAAAAAAGTGAAGATAAATTAATTGTCGAAAGTATGTGCACATGATAAAATCATCGTCGTGTTGAATGCTGACAAGGAGAAATACCTGAACTATGAAACGAGTGCAAGTGGTAACACTATTAGAAATGTATGCATGTGTTGTCATGGCAGCGAGAAGTTAGATTTCTTTGGAGTACCCAAGAGTTTCAATCGTGTAAACGGTGGATATGCGAGATTAACATTACCAGAGAAATTAGGGCTCAAAGAGAATGCAAACTTAAAAATAATTGTCGGTGATTGAGGACAACTCCTTGCTACTTTTGCTGATAACACATTACTTGTTGATACATTCTGTCATCATCTTTCTGGTATTAGCATTTTAAAGAGAAGAAAAAGAAGACAAGCATACTCCTGCAATAATATCATTAATCATATCTTGTGTATATGCCAGAACTGCTATCTATGTAAAAATAATGTGACAATAGACAGTGAAATCACCGGCAGAATAAAAAGGACATTAGCAGACAATATCGTCAATGAATATAAAGATGAATTGACGGAAAGTGAAGCGCAAGTGTACTAATAATGTATAATAATGTGTTTAAAATGTGTTTTTATCAATATTATACATGTCGTTATTTCATTAAAATTATATAATTCATTATTTACTTAAGTTTTCATTATTTTTAGGATATGCTAGAATATAAACCGCTCAGAAGATCTATTGAAAAGGTCAGATATTTAATAAAAAGAATTTTTATTTATAAAGGTACTACTAACAGGCTCAATGTTTCTTATAGGATAGGAACGTTCAAGTTCTCTTTTGTATTTCACCACAGAGCACATTTAGATTTTAATTTCTCCAAATAAGATAAAAAGCTTCCGCTTCAGATTCAAGGTCCCCGAAACAGGAAAAACTTTAAGTTGGCTGGTAAATGTTACTATAGAAGACAGGAAAAGTTACGCTCTGATTGTGATTATTTCCCATGAAGATAACAAGTTTCACTTTAATCCTAAATTTTCTTAAATTTAATTTCGACCTTTCTCAAAGATTCAAATTTAAAGTTCTGTTTTAAATATTTTCCTTGAAGAAGAAAAGTTCAACTTTGATCCAGAATTTTCTCAATGAAAATGAAATGTTATAGATCAATTCTATCTTCACAAAATAATGTTAAAAGTTTCCACTTCAGTTCAGATTTTTCTCAAAGAGATGAAAAAATTTAAAATACTCTTCCAAATTTGTCATAAAAGATAGAAAAGTTCCAGTTATCTTCTGAATTTTACCAAAGAACACAATTCAATTTTAATTTCCCCAGAGAAAATAAAAAGCTTCCTTTTAAGTTTTATGTTCACCAAGACATAAAAAATTTAAAGTTCAGTTCGAAATTTTTCCATAGAAGATAGGGAAAGTTATACTATGATTGTGATTATTTTCTATGAAGATAAAAAGTTTCACTTTAATTCTAAATTTTCTTAAATTCAGTTCCGACTTTTCGACAAAGAGATGAAAAAATTTTAAGTTCTGTTCCAAATATTTTCCCGGAAGAAGAAAAGTCCCAAGACATAAAAAATTTAAAGTTCACTTCTAAATTTTTCCGTAGAAGATATGAAAAGTTATGCTATGATTGTGATTATTTTCTATGAAGATAAAAAGTTTCACTTCAATTCTAAATTTTCTTAAATTCAATTCCGACTTTTCTCAAAGAGATGAAAAAATTTAAAGTTCTGTTCCAAATATTTTCCCGGAAGAAGAAAAGTTCAACTTCGATTCTGAATTTTCTCAATGAAAATGAAATAAGTTATTGATCAATTCTATTTTCCTAAAATAATATAAAAATTTTCCACTTCACTTCAGATTTTTCTCAAAGAGATGAAAAAATTTAAAGTTCTGTTCCAAATATTTCCCCGGAAGAAGAAAAGTTCAACTTCGATTCTGAATTTTCTCAATGAAAATGAAATAAGTTATTGATCAATTCTATTTTCCCAAAATAATATAAAATTTACAAAAGAACATAATTCAATTCTAATTTCTCCAGAAAAAATAAAAATCGTCCACTTCAGTTTTAAGGTCACAGAGACATAACAACTATACATATCTGTTATAAATTTTTCCGTATAAGATATAAATAGATAGAATACTAATGTTATTATTTTCCATAAAGAAAAAAGTTTACATGTAAATATTAATTCTCCTAAATTCAGTTTCACCTTATCTCAAAGAGATGAACATATTTTAAGTGCTATTCTAAATATTTTCTTGAATAAATAAAATGCCAAAGATATACAAAATTTAAAGTTCACTTCTAAATTTGTCCGTAGAAGATAGGAAAAGTTATACTATGATTGTGATTATTTTCCATGAAGATAAAAAGTTTCACTTTAATTTTAAATTTTCTTAAATTCAATTCCGACCTTTCTCAAAGAGATGAAAAAATTTTAAGTTTTGTTCCAAATATTTTCCCGGAAGAAGAAAAGTTCAACTTCGATTCTCAATTTTCTCAATGAAAATGAAATAAGGTATTGATCAATTCTTTTTTCTAAAATAATAAGAAATTTTCCGCTACAATTAAAATTTTCTCAGAGATGAAAAAATTTTAAATAGTTTTCCAAATTTTTCATAAAAGATAGAAAAGTTCAATTTCTCTTCTGAATTTTACCAAAGAACTTAATTCAGTTCTAATTTGTCCCAGAGAAATTAAAAATCTTTTACTTCATTTTTAAGTTCAGCAATACATGAAAAATTTAATGTTCACTTGTAAAATTTTCAATGGAATGTAGGAAAAGTTATGCTCTGATTGTGATTATTTTCAATGAAGATAAAAAGTTTCAAATTAATTCTAAATTTTCTTAAATTCAATTCCAACCTTTCTCAAAGAGATGAAAAAATTTAAAGTTCTGTTCCAAATATTTTCCCGGAAGAAGAAAAGTTCAACTTCGATTCTGAATTTTCTCGATGAAAGAGATAGTTTGTCATCCGAAAAAAAAATACCATCCCATTTTTATATTTTTCAAATGCACCTTCACCTTTTTTTTATGTATAACTTAATTTATATTGTAAGGGCAGTACATACAGAGTACCTATTTCTTTTTTTTAGTTTTTTAATTACAGTTTACATTTTCGATAAGGAAGAATTCTGTATAAATTCAGAAAGTACTTTAAAATACCATCTTCGATATTGGCAAGTATTTTCTTATTAGATGTCCTCTATTGCCCGCTTTTATTTAATTTCCTTATTTAATCATTGAATTATTTATTTAATTCCCATACCAGAGAACTGAGAAAAATATCTTTCTTGCCAAATGACAGACTGAGAGCAGAAAATTTTGACCGCAAAAGTAAATGCAAGCTGTAAAAAATACTTTACCGTTACATATTTAGGAATCTTCCATCAGAATCTTTCAGTGAAGACTAATTTTAACTAATTTTGATTTCTAGCCTTCTAGAAAGAAAAATACACACAATTTCCATCTATCTGTTAACATTTTCTCAGACTTCCTCGTTTTCTGTTGTTGTTTTTTTTGTACTTATATCTGCACAATCTAATTTCCCTAGAATTTTTAACTCCACCCGAAAAACATCTAGCAATAATTTGCTAATGGTGCATTTTCGCTTCACTTGCTGTGCAGACACCTGGCCACACTGGCTGAGTGTTGCTACCCTTAGTAAAGTATTTCTAAATTTAGTAATAAGGGACCCGAGTTTTTAAATTTAGTAAATTAAGGTTAAATTTAGTAAATTTAAAAAAAATTGAAGTTTCATAAAAAAATACCAGAAATATTAAAAAAACGTTAGATGATCCTTGTGCCAAGTTTCATTCTGTTGAACAAAACTGAAATATTTCTCCTTGTCTGAATTGATTATTTTTATTCTTTGGCTTCAGTTTCAGTCCCTCCTACAACTTCATCACCATCATTATCTTTGAAAACCTTTCTTTAATGAGTAGCCTAATCAATTCTGCAGTCAGTAAGATATTTTTAATTATAGTTTTGAAAACAATATTATTAATTTTCGGTGCAAAAGGGTTCATGGTCAGTTTTGGCTCAAAAGTGGTGAAAAACTTAACCAAAAAAAATGTACAACACCCACTTGTGTGGTAAGCCCTCTTTGGGGAAGAAAAACAGACCAATGAAGTGTTTTGTGTTTTTGTGATTTTTTTGCAGCTCACATTATTGACTTTAGAGTAAATTAAACATACCACTCAATCCCTTTTTTGATACTCTTTCCAAATAGGCTATAATGATCATTTTTGTCAGAAACAAATTTTGGTAAATTTCTACAAAATCATATTATTGACTTATGCATAAGGTGAATATACCAATCGGTGCATTTTTTATGCTGATTGCGTACATAGTTATAATTTATCTGTGAAATTAATTTCAGCTCCCCCCTATCTCTGAAAAATCTGGGTATTTTATAAACCAACCTAACCTACCCCTTAATGTTACGAGATAGGGGAGAGGGGGGCTGAAATTCATTTACACTAAAAATGATTATTTTATTCGTAGTTAGCAATAGAAAGGCATTGAATGGTGTATTCATTTTTTCCAAATCAATAACATGATTTGGTAGAAATTTACCCAAATTTTACTCCCACCCCTGTGTATACAAATTCAGAGTATAGGGACCTCCACCACATGGCTAATTTGTGAGTAAAGTTCATTTGTGATGCAAATAGATGTTATATTTAGATTGAGGATGCAATTGTATGATATATTTACACATTAGGGGCATGGGGGTATATATTTTGTGAATATATAAGCTCTAAGAAATTCATGAATTTCTTAGAAAAACTGAAAATTTAAGCATTGAAGTGAAGGTAAAGGCTCTCCCCCTGCAAAATATGTTAACTCAAATTATTTTAAATATTATGAAGTGAGAATTGTTTTCTTAATATGTTTCCTTTTGTCCAGCTGGACTCTTTGCAGAAAATACTGATTGGCTGATTGGCTAATTTAAAGATTTGTATATATATATACACTGTCAAGTTAGCCATCTGGTGGTATCCCATCTGGGATAGTTTTTTTTCATCTTCATAGAAACTATTAGAAGGGAAATGTCTTTTTTTTCCTGTGTTCAAAGATTTTCATATGTTTGCTAAAGTTTATTTTCGATTCCTTCAAAAACTTGATTTTGAGAAGATAATCATTTTAATATATAAAGTTCCTGTAACGATGGTAATCTCTACTCAGTAAAATAATTAGTTTTATGATGGAAGTTCATCGTAAAAAAATTGTATAGATCAAAACAGTACTAGACCCATCTGAAGTTTTGCCTTGATGGAAATTTCTTGTTTGTCAGGCATAGAAAACTACCAATAGCAGTAAACTACAGTCTACTCAGACAGTAAATTACTGACTAATATACAGAGCTGCCCAACACAAAAGAAGGATTGATACATTCAAGTTTCTTGGGTGCTTCATTGGGGCCAGGACAGCATCTTGTAAGGAGATGGCAAGAAAAAGCCATTTAGTACAGACAATGCATATTAGGCAGGGTATTACTTGCAATCCATTTCTAGTAGAGTATTTTCTCCCAACAAGATAGTGCAGAAATGGTAAGACAACTGTTGCCCTTTTGAATTCACTTCTTGCAGATGCAAAGACAACTGTTGCCAAACTTAGTCAAGTCTGTAAGAAGTGATTTGAACAATTATGACAGTTGTTTACCAAGTGGTGAAAATTTGCTGGTAGCTGTTTTTTCTCCTTCTCCAATTGTTTTGACTGACCCCCTTCCAAAATAGCTTAGTATTAGACTGATGATTGAGTGTTAAAAAAGAGACCTTTCAAGGTGGACTTGGCTTCTGTACTTCACAAGTGCACTCTTACCCTCAATCAATCAGAAGTAGCTCCATGCTTTTTCAGGGTAAAGAAATATTCTGCTTCCTGTAACTCCAATGAATTGATATTGTCAGCCTATGCAGCAACATCTATAATTCTAATAAAAACAAATAAGTAAAATTTGATGGAGAAGCAACAGCAGTAGGGTAAAAGACCAGTATCAGGATGAGCAACATTATTTAAAACTAAAACCCTCACCTCTTCTTTGCAAAGAAAACTTGAGAAGAATTGTATATATCAATGAAAAGCTAAGAATCTAACCTATGTACTGATAAAGTTATTAATGAAATTATATTTGGTTAAATGAATGAAATTGTTAGTTTATTGACTTACATACGAGAACATCTTCATAAATACCAGTTATCAAATTTTGATGTATATATCCTTTTACTGTTTAAGGTTTTTTTACATATTAAAATAAAGATGATTGTTTGCTAATTATAAAAATATAAATTTTATTACTTTATATTGGCTCTATAAATCATAAATATTATGTATAATTTTTCCTTTTCAATAGCTTGTCAAAGTAGACTACATTCTAAAATTTGATATCAAATTTTTCCGACTGGGTTGAACCAAGAAGGTGGTTATCTCTTTCAACTCCCTGAGCAGGTGGCTGACAAAAGTGCCGTAAAGACCTGTTTTGTAACTGTAATTAGTACAGCTACGGAAAGTAATGGACATGTTTCTTAAAGATGATAGTCAAATTGAACTTATTAGCAATAATAAAGAAAATGACAGAACAATATATTTATCAATACTCAAGGGGAGTAGGGCTATCTTTTTGTTTTTCAGTGAAAATAGTTTTTTGAAAATTCGTTGTTTAATGTAAAAGTTTTTTTTCTATATAAATGTAGAAAAGAGGACGAAAAAAATTTAGCATAACCACAAGCAGCGTGGTAGGGGAAGGATAGGGCTGCCCTATCTAAAAATGAAAAATACTTCTAAGAATATTTTTATTGAACATCTAAATTATCCATCTGGAAAAATGAAAAAACAACAAATTAGCTTTCCAACAGATATATAAAAACTGACCCTTTTTAGTAAAGTGAAAAATGAGCCATATAGTACCATAAAGGTAAAAGTTAGTGTTGGGCAATATTTGATTAAAGGACATATTGATATTTTTACATTCGATTTCGATATTTCTGACAAGTTTTTTGCTCAGATTAACTTTAGGGTTTGGTAAAATTTAATCACAAAATTTGCAATTAAGGAGTATTTTGCATCTTTTTTTCCAAATTTTGAATAAAATAAAAAGACTTCCATTACAAGAATGAACATTAGCCTACATAAATCCTAATTTGGAATTACTTTGGCTTAGGATAAATTAAAACTAGTTACTGGCTATTTTTGACCATTTAAATCCTGACTATGTAAATATTTTCTTGTTAGAATTGGTTCAGCCTTTCAGTGATTTAATAGAATAAATCATTTTGTTTTCATCTAAAAGCAAAGAGCAACATTAAAACTTAATAGAGCATAAAATTCCCCATAAATACACCCCCTCCTCAATACCTTGCTCTTCATTTCAAAGTATCTTTTTGTATTTTGAAAAATCTCCTGATTAAAAGACTAATTAAAAGGCTCTTGTGTTTCTGGAGATGTTTTTCGATAATTGGTACAAAAAGTTAAAATTAGCACAAAGAGTAAGGTATTGAGCAGGGGGATCCACCCTTGTATATGGGATAATTTCTGTTTTTTTAATGCTGCTCATTACTTTTAGTAGAAAAATCTGTTTTTTATTTATTTTCTGGTGGTTTTTCAAATAACGCCAGAAATTACACCTTTTCTCTCCAAGGACAATCTCCCCTCCCCAGAATTGTCCTCCTTGGAAAGTTTTTCCTACATAATATACTTCGTGCCCCAGACAAGTCTAGCCCTGCTAAGAATTCCCCATAAAAACACTTCTTGCAGACAATTCCACCAGGAAAATTATTTTTAGCCTATTTTCTTTTGAAAAAAAATACTTGTTTTTCTTTATTTTTCTAATCGTTTTTCAAAATCATGCTAAAAATCTTCCTTCTATGGAAAGTTTTTGTCTCAATAGAAGGTTTCTCCCACGTGAAGTTCTCCCATGGGGAATCTCTCCTGTGGAAAATTAACCCACCTCACCATGGCAACTTCCACTCCTTTGAAAACTTTACCTTGGCTATTCCCTAGACTATCTTCAATTGTTGAATTGGCCAAAGAAAGCAGGTAAAATAAAATTAATTTTTTATCGTAGCTCTGGTAAATTCTTTTAAATTTAGTTTCACTCTTAAATTTCATCCGAGTAAGCCTCTCTCCCCCAGGGCCCTTTTAATGTTGGACCCCCCCCCTGCAGAACATTTTTCCCACAGAAAAATTTTCATCCACCTAAAATGTCTACTTCCCAATACTAAATTCTAGATGTAAACACAGGACAAATTTAAAAATTTACAACACTTTCCCCAGGGACCTGTAGGTGTGTATCATCCCCAGAGGCAAGATTAATTGACCTTTCAACTATGATAATCAAAATGGCTATCTCAAATTGGGAATAAGAAGCCTGGGAGTTTTTTAGTTCTTTTAAAAAAGCATCTTACTGCTTCAATTATACGGCCCTTGTTTTTCAAGAGTGAATATTAAATAATTATGACACAATTTCAACTTTAGAATTAAGAGTAACGTGCTGAGGAGGGGACAACCACCTGTATATACATAATACTTTCTGTTTATTTCAAGTTTTAATTCTTACCTTTACTTTCATTTTAAAAACTTTTTTGTTTTTACTTTAATTTTTGATCATTTTTTAAATAATTCCAGGACATCTGGCCCTACCTCCATGGGTACCCCCCCCCTCTTGAAATATCCGCTCCAAACTGCAATCCCGGGGTAAATTTACAGGGGACAATTAATCGTAACCACTCCGCGGGTAAAATTGAGACGGAAAAGAGAAAGCAAATCATAAAAAGAATTTTGTATAATAATTCTGCCAAATTCCCCCAGTGTAGAATTTTGACGATTTTGTTAAAAACGGGTTTGGGGAGGGGGCCTAGTAGGTGCCCTCCAATTTTTTTTATCACTTAAAAAGCGAACTAGAACTTTTAATTTCCATTCAATAAACCCTCTCGCGATATTCTAGGACTGCTGGGTCGATACGATCACCCATAGAAAGTAGAAACCAAAATAAATACACTCGCATCCGTGATCTTTCTTCTGGGTAAAAATGCAAAATTCTGCATTTTTGCAAATAGGAGTTTGAAACCTATATAGTAGGGTTCTCTGATATGCTGAATCTGAGTGTGTGATTTTCATTGAGATCACTTGACTTTTAGGGGCTGTTTCTCCCTTTTTCCGAAAATCAGGGAAATTTTCTCAGGCTCTTAGCCTTTGATGGGTAACATTAAACCTAATGGAATTTATATAGCCTTCTTGAAATCAGCATAAAAAGCCAATTCTTTTGGTATATCTATTGGTATCAAAATTCCGTTGTTTAGAGTTTTGGTATCTATTGATCTGGGTTGCTCCTTACTTACAGTTTGTTACCACGAACTGTTTGATATTTAGGTTTCGATTTCGATATTTGGTCCAATATATCGACATCCATATCTAATATCACCAAAGACTAGTAAAAGGTGCCTCCCGCCCTGCCCCAACCGTTTTTTCTAAACGAAATTTTAGGCTGAGGGAATTTGCCGGAATTCCTATACAAAATTCTTTTTATTTGTCTTTGCGGTACTTGTTGCTTATATAATACACACTTGAGAAGTGAATTTGGGTGAATGCTAAGGACATAAAAAAAATGATAAAAATATAATAGTTTAGAAACAGATTTGGGCTATATATTTGCACAGCAGGGGGGGGGTCGCATCGCATATGTGAACGACCTACCCAATTTACGGTATAAAATAAATACTTAAATAAAATATTGCAACAAGTTATTTTACAACCAAGCCAAAACTGATTATCTGGTATTAAGAAGTTGCTTGACCAGTTTCTTGTCTCATCTTTCCGTCATTTGCAATCAAAATTCTCGGGTGTGTATTATATAACCGACAAGTGCCAACTGTGTCAACTGGAATTGCCTTGGGGTTTTTCCATGAGGGGAGGGGGGGTAATTTACCTAGGGATAAAAATGATATTAAATTAGCAAAAAGAACAAGTTTTCTTTTCAGCTGAAAGTAAAGTGAAAAATAAAAACTTAAAACAAACAGAAATTGTTCTGTATATGAGTGGGACTGATTCCTTCTCAATACTTTGCTCTTTGTGCTAAAGCTAAGCTTTTTGTCCCTAGTCCTTAAGAACAGCTCCTGAAACTCCAGTAATTCAATTCGAATAAGAAGTATATTTTGTAAGTTCTGAAGTATGTCAGCATCAAGAGCAAGGTAATGAGGAGGGGGTAACCCCCCTAAAATATGTGATAATTTATGTTGCAGTTATTGTAGGTTGCCTTGGACCTTGATTGCAGCTATTGCTGCAACTATGATCAGCCTAGTTTTTCTGTGATATGTGAGGCTAATAATAACTTGGCATTGGCTTAATAATTGCTTTGCTTTCCGTATAGACAGTATTTTATTGCATGCTGTGTAAATCCTAAACATAGTTTTGGTTAGAGTTTCAATTTCTTCACTCAAGATAAAACATGTAGCCTATATGAGGGACTGAGCTTAATCTAAGCCCATAATCTAGGCAATCCACTATAGACTACACAACAAAGCTCTTGGAGAATACATCAATCATAAAATATTTAAAATATATATTTTTGAATATAATACAAAAATATAGTCAAGCAATGAAAATAACCACATATAAAAATAATATTTACACAGTCAAATCTCATTATAAACATGATCACACATAAAAATAAACCATTTTTAATAAAACAAATTTACATGTAATCAAAATACACATATATGTTTTAGTCAGAAAATATTGCAAGAAGAGATGCAAGAAAAGATTTGAAAAGTAATCAGATGATTTGAAAAGCAATCCGAAATTAGTTTTTTTCAAATAAAAATAATTAAATTTAACAAAAAGATTATAATATAAAAAGATAATTTTTCAGACGGAATCGTCTACAAAAACATTTCCTGGGAGATTTTCAGCAATGATTGAATTGTCTGGGAGTAGTTTGTTAACTTAAATCTCGGGATCACACACAAGTATAAAAAAAGAGTGAAAAAGAAAACCCCCAGACAAAGCCAATAAACAGTGATCTTAAAATGCAAAAATACGGAGGAATAAAAAAAGGAAAGAAAAAAGTTTTAGCTATTGGTTGGGATGTGGATTTAATATGGAGGATTATGAATAGTGAAACAAGGGGCACAGTAAAATCTGTTTCCGATGCCCTTACAAATTTAAGAAATGGCTTTGGGTATTTATCCAAAAGCGTCTTGGGTATGAAACAGTAATGCATGTGTTAATCACATTCAAGATTGCTGCACAATGCCCAAAAACTACGCTTTGCACCTTGACCATATATTTCTTTCCAATGAATGCAAATCTACTGGTCATCTTCACCATTAAATTTTTGCCGCTTGTTTTTTTCGTGGTTTTCTTGTAACCACCTCAAACAAGAAGATTGCATTAAACAGGAGTCAGGTGGCCAACTTCTTTTCCGGGAAGGCTTTCCATTGTCACTGGCCTCTACACTTGTACCTGATAAAAACTTTTAAATTGGACCATTGACAGAAAGAGAAGGGGAGCTAGGCATAGCTGCAGAGCTACAATGTGGCAGCACCACGGTCCTCGGAATAGAAGTTACTTCCCTCCTTGCTGTGCTTATTTCAGCTGGCACACATACTGCATGACTGCCGTTATTCTCTGCGGTGTTGGGTTCAATGTTTGGTAAATCAGTGACCATAGAACTGGTGTTATGAAGAGAATTATATGCATCTCGCCACATATAAAAATGTAGCGTATGCTCTCTATCCCCCTACCACCCTATAGAATTCCTCTGTCACATAAACTCATTGAGGTCATCAGGGTCAATATGATCACCAACATAAGTTAAATAACTGTTTTATTGATGAAGTAGAATTTTCTAATGGGAGAGGACTGTGTGTTGCTGGAGAAGGTATGGGGGGTGAAAAGAATGCTGTGGATGTAGTTGGGATGGGAGTAGGTGATTGGAGGCGTTAAATATTACTTAATATTGACCTCGAGGAAGGTGATTGGGTAAGATTAAACCCCGAAGTTGATGAAACAGGAATAGGATCTGGGGTCGAAACTAAGGGGGTGAAGTTGAGGGTGAATTTTCATTTTCTAGAGAAATAGAGGAATCCCTTTGAACGCATTTTATAAGATTGATATTGTCTGCAACAAATGGAAAGAGCCCAGTTGCATGAAACGCATTTTTGCACGTGCTTTCTTTCATTATTTTTCGAATTATTCTTGGTAGATGAGCCGCGAAATTAGTTTTTTTTATTTCTCTTGGACAGTCACCGACTCTTTCCAATAGTGTAATCCCATTCTCATCACAAATACCTGCCTTATATTCACTAATATGGTATTTCCATGCCCCTTACAAGGGGCCAAAAATACTAACGTCAACTGGTTGTAATATATGGGCTGCATTTGGAATGAAGCACGGCAGTTCAATTTTATTCTCTAAACAGAATATGGACAATTCATAATTTATATGGGACCTGTGTCCATCAAAAGTTAAGACGACTTTGTCGTTGTTTAGGCCCTTTTCTTGTAACCATGGCACAGATATATCTCGGATATACCGTAGTAAGGCTGAGGCCTGCATCCAACCCGAGTTGGTGAAATTTACTGTCAACTCTTGTGGTACAGAGTTTGCTAAAGCAGAGTTTCTAGTTTTGCCTTTAAAAAGAATGCGGGGTCGTGGATACTTCACTACTGCATTGAAACAATGGAGGAGTATTACCCCACTTTTTTGGTTCTTGGCGTGGCGGCAGACAGATTGGCTACCGAATTTAGCAATTACTCTGTTTTTTTTTTGGCAGGATTGGGGTTTAAATATAACCTGGTTTCGTCTAAGTTAAACCACTAACGTGGGTTATCAAACACTTCTCGGGAAAGTACACCTTCCAATTGCAATTTGGTATTTGCATGCCAATTCCTTAAATTTGACTCGCTCACGGCGGTAGCACCAGCATGAATTATTTCGACAGCTCTTTTGGAAATTGTCTGGCTCTTCCTTTTCTTGAACCGCCGAGCCCACATTCCGCTTGGGATTCCGCAATTCTAAAATCTGGCTGATATATCAGTACCAGCCACACTAGCAAGCCGAAGGGGCAGTCTTCCGTAAGTTTAATGTCGTTATTGGGAACCCCCTTACCTGGCTTGAATGAATGAAGTGTATAAGAGCTTCTTCAATTTCTGATCCCAGTGCTGGATGAGGCCCTGTGTTCAGAACCTCCCAAGGTACCAGGCGATAATCATAGTCTAAGATTAATTTAGTGATCCCATATTTTATCGATGTCGCCTTAATTGTTTGGCTTTGGCGTATCTCCGCCTCGGCTTGCTCCTTTTGCGGAGTATTCATACTGAAAAAAAAGAATAAATTTCTGCTATAAAGACCAAACTGAAACGAAAAAGGACACTGTCTTTACGTGAATTAAATAAATTACGTGCAGTAATGGCGATTTTACACTAAATTGTATACTCTTTTACAGTAGCATAATGCTAAGAAATTCAGAGTTTCGGAAAGAAGCGTGTCCGTAACATACTCAATCGAGCCAACGATTCTTTTTTAGGGATGGGAAGGGGTACTAAGATTTTTTAAGTTCGGGCGGGGTTTTGAGAATTTTTCGACCCATTAATTACTTGGCGTAGTGTTTTCTGGAAACCCTCCTCCGGCTCTACAAATAAATTTTGCTCTACAGTTTTTATCCTTTTCTTTATAATTCAGTGTTTTTAAAAAACCTGCAATGGGAACGAGAAAACTACTTATGATAGTCGAGTGATTTTTTTTCACATCACGGGCCGCTAAAGTCTCAGTCTGAAAAATGGGTTTGTTTTCTGTTTACGAACCGTTAGTTTAATAAAACATGTTGTCGACCGGAAACAATTTAGCTACTGAGGTTGTGTTACTTGTGAATGGAAGTGGCCTAAACATTGATTTTTCGTCAGACACGCGTCTAGACATGGTATTTTAGCTAGATACGCATGTTAACGCCATTTGATAGTAACCAAAGCTTTAATAAAAATAAGTTTTGATTGAAATATATACATAACAGATCTAGTTTTATATCAACGCTAATATATAAAAGTCATTAAGTTTAAAGTTACATGTCGAAAATAATAATCCTCAAAAAATTTGCTTGATTTGCTGAAAAAGATAAAACATTACTAACTATATAAGATTAATGAAAAAAAAACACATCATAGTAAGAACATCAGAGAGCCTTGATTGAGGAATTTAAAATTCTCATCTACCATAATAATAAATTTTGAATTATGTTTTTTGACTTTTTTATAAGAAAATTTATAAGACTGTGTGTTCGTTTTTATTTTTATCCCAGAGCCTATCGCAATAAACCACTGGTCTTAGAGAATCAAGAGAAGGTTCATCTGAATAAAAAACAAAAGTTCTAGCGTCCTTCTAAGTATGCTCAGCTTTGGCAAAAAGATTGCGCGCCAGTAAAGTGGCGCTTTCTGTCTTTTTGTGGCACGGAACAACACATTTGTACCAATTAGGGAAAAGGGGATACTGATGGAAAATTCTGAGCAAGCCAATAGATTTAAAATGATTATCAAATTATATAATAAGATTTCTTGTTTCTGGTTATATATTTACTTAGCGTATAAACTTAGCCCGTAACTGATAAACTTCTGTAGCTATGAACTTAGACAGATGAATCGAATAGGCCTAGGCGAACCAGCAATTATTGAAAATTAAACACATGATATTATTTTTTTATAATCTACTAATAAACTTTTTGAAAAAATTGCGTGTCATAAACGGAACAGTACCGGTTATTTAAAGTTTTAATGTCGCTCTTAAATTAAAAAAAAAGGAAATAGAAACATTTATCAGAAATCCTAATAACAAGCGTATTTTTGTGTAGGTTGTGAGCAAAGGCAATTTAAGTTCAATTAAGGTAATTAAAGGTAATTAAGGCAATTTAAGGTAAACAGACTGGGGGCAGATGATCGCTTACTGGAAACATGAGTAAACTTGCAAT
This sequence comes from Artemia sp. Qi Xiang Cuo, assembly GCF_049724085.1. NCBI lineage: Eukaryota > Metazoa > Arthropoda > Branchiopoda > Anostraca > Artemiidae > Artemia > Artemia sp. Qi Xiang Cuo. The sequence continues at coordinate 51,117,179 of NC_142794.1, forward strand.
GACAAAAGACTTGAGTTGACGGCTTAGAGAAGCTGGGAGAGTAGGCCGGACGGTGCGCTAACAAGCGTATATAAAGGTACATTTTCCAGGGTAGATGGCCAAAGTTATCAACCAAATGAAGGATACAATGTGAATCAACATATACAATGTGACCTGGTGGTCTGTACATGGCCTTACGATACCACGTGTCCCTTATCTGAGCAGTGACACAAGTTCAAGTTTATTTCTACCCTGACCAAATTTTTATTTTGTAATTTGTATTTTTTTTTTACTAGATTTTATTCAGGTGGTGGGAGCTGAATTTTATTCTTCCTTGGGTACCACGAAAGATTGTGACGGTCTTGTTTGTTGTGTGCACAATAGGCAGATGTGACCTGTGCGTCTGCACAGGTCTTTGTACCACCACGGGCCCCGTATTTAAGCAGGGCCATTAATTTTTGAAAATGTCACTAAAAACCTCAATAATATGAATTTGTGTGAAGAGCTATAAATTAGTTTTAAACCCCTGATACTTCCCCTTATTTGGCTCCCTCTTTATGGCAAACTGACATAGGGTAAAGGTACCGATGATTCGACAGTTTTTGTATAAAACCAGATTTTCTACTCTGGAAGTCTTAAGGTAAAGTCTTTTGGTTTGAAAAGGGTGTCAGTATATAGTAAAAACATCAATGAACCTAACAGGGTGATGAGAAGATTGAAGTTTTGTCTGGAATGGGTACAAAACTTCAATTTTCTTACATTATAGCATTTTTAAGTACATAGTCGTCACGAAATAACGTTACCTCTTTTCGATGCAAGTCGTACCCACCGTCACCCCCCATAGTGGTATTTGACCAACTGATTTAACGATTGTTGTAAAAAACCAGTTTTTCTAGTCTAGACGGATTAATATAAAGACTTCTGGTTTAAAATCGGGGTCATTATTTATGAAAAAAATCTAGGAATCTAACAGTTTGATTAGAAGTTTGAAGGTTTGTCTGGGAAGGGTAGAAAACTCCAATTTTCCAAAAGTGGAGCATTTTCACGTACAAATTCGACGCAACAATAAAGTTACCTGTTTTCGACGCAAGTCGGAACCCAATTCGACACGCGTCTAAATATTTGGGGAATACTTGTGGGCGGAACCTGGTGTATTTGACACGTATTTTCTTGTTTCTTTGTTTTTCTTCAACTTCATTTAATGTATAAAAGTATAAATGACTATGCAAAAAGTAGAAGTAATAAAACTAACAAAATTGTTTCAAGTATGTAGTATTTGGTATAACAAAATCGGTACAAAAAATTTTAATATACATTATCAAATACAAATAGTATATAGTATAACGAATTTAGTATAACAAAATTGTTTCACTAGTGTTTCGGAAGGGATAGGGTCTAGGAAAACGGAAGTTGATTTCGAGAAATAAGAAGTTCATTTGTTTTGTTGGATTTTATTTTCTTATGCATATTTTTAGTTTTGTCCAAAACATAGACCTACCCGTCATTTCGTATAAGATTTTGTGTTCGATATAATTTGTATTTTTTATTCGGATGAAGGATAAATATGGGTATAATCTAAAGAAATCTGGGGGGGGGGGGTCAAAATAAGGGATGGGGGAGGGGCAACTGCCCCCCCTTGCCCCATATTAAGTTAAGCCCCAGCATCGTATTAGGCCCAGTGGCAGTTCCTCAGATTATTGAAAAATCCAGTGTTTGTAAGTAAAACTTCAAAGTTTAATAAAACCTTTTCTTTAAATTTTCTTTCATCTGAAATATTGTTAGAAATAATAATCATCAAAATCTCTCGCTGCGCAGAAAGCATCCGTAAATTCAACAGCAATGTTCGTCAGTGGATCCTTGAATTTCGACACCTATCATTTCTCATCTGTTTTACATGTTCAGTGAAGTTTCGGCAAAGTCACCT